>NC_080720.1:2713351-2783351 GCF_019097595.1 Hemibagrus wyckioides
TGTTTGCTCCTTCTTTCTCTTCCATGTTTCTCTTTTAGCTTCTTTAAACAGAAGTACTCATTTGAAGTGTCTTTCCGTTTCTGCTTTCTGACTCGCTTCATTATTATATCCTTCAAGGTCCTTTTTGGAAACGTCTCTTTTAATATAATCAGTTTGGCTTGGTCCATTTCCTGGTCCTCACTTTCCGAGCCTGTGGTTTATTAATCCAGGAAATCCGACATATCTCTTTGTTCATCTGTTGCTCCTTTCTCCCAGCGCTCTCGCTCTCGCTCTCTCTCTCTCTCTCAGTCTCTCCATCTGATTACACAAAAAGCCATCCTTCTTTTAAACTAAGCTATAATCAGTCTTAAATCTTTTGGAAAAGGATTCTCAAGGATAATGCTTAAAGCTCACACACACACACATTTTTCCTATGATGTGTGTATTTATAATGACAGATATGTTTAACATAATTTTATTTAAAAAGGACATGGCCACACGATTCTACACCCATCAGCCATAACATTATGACCACTGCCAGGTGAAGTGAATAAGCTTGATGATCTCCTCATCATGGCACCTGTTAGTGGGTGGGATATATTAAGCAGCAAGTGAACATTTTGTCCTCAAAGCTGATGTGTTAGAAGCAGGAAAAATGGACAAGCATAAGGATTTGAGCGAGTTTGACCAAAAGGACCAAATTGTGATGACCACTGGATCAGAGCATCTCCAAAACTGCAGCTCATGTGGGGTGTTCCAGGTCTGCAGTGGTCAGTATTTATCAAAAGTGTCCTTTAAGTCCTGTAAGTTGACACCTTCAGGGATCTAGTGGAGTCTATGCCTCAATGGGTCAGGGCTGTTTTGGCAGAAAAAGGGGGACCAACACAATATTAGGCAGATCATAATGTTATGCCTGATTGGTGTGAGTCCCTTTTACCACTGAAACAATAACGATAAATTCATGTACACCTGTGCTGTGCAGCTGCGCTACTGTCAGAGACACTGTTATAGAAAATTAATCAACACCTGACCAATCAGCATCCAGAATTCAACAACTCTGTTCTGTAACATATTTTCTATTTGAATTTGTTCATTTGATGCGAATCCAGTAATAATCTGTGATTATTCTATGAGAATCTGTGATATAATGAACATCTGCAGGATCAGGAATCTGAACTGTCGTCTATCTGAAGTACAGATCAGATCGCTGCATTAATCCTGACCCTGTGCATTCATTTGTTCATATGATGATGAACTTTATGAGCTTCCTATTTACTCTTTATAAGGACCAATAACTATTCATTTTAGCACAGATTTCAGACCCTGAAGTGTTTTATTCTTTCTGTATGTGATGACATGATGGTCTGAGAAAGTGGACATACTGCCATCTGCTGGGGAGATGCCGCATAGTGTACATTAAAATAAAATAAATTAGAGAAATAAGCTCAAATAAAACATTTCAGCTGCAAAATATGCTTTGTTGGATCACTGTTATTAATAATTTCCCTATATCTATGAGCGACACTTGCTTTTCTTTAAATTGCAGCTTACCTTAACTAGTATTAATCTTAAGAAAATGCATAATTTTTTAACTCCTGGTTCTTTAAAAGAACCAGGAGTTATTTTAAAATTTCTTTAAGATGCACCATCACGTACTTTCAAGATGTTATGCCCTCTGTAACAAAGCAAATTTTGTGGAAAAGATCGCTACAGGACATTCATTCTCAGTATGGCTCATCGCGACCTTTCCAATATGGCGGACATTTTGACGTATTGTTGCTAGCTAACGGCTAATGTAGCATCTACATCGTTACACCATAGAAACCTTATCTATCCTTATCTTTTTAGCAGCTCAGTTAAATGAACAGACTATTACAAGAAAGCAAACACTTTAGTCACACTTTTTTTTCCTCCAAATTTTACACTATATTCGTTATTAAAAATCATCACAGCCTCAGGCTAATCAGAAAGCACCTGAGGAAAATGCTAATTCTGCTGATAAACCAGTGTGTAGCTCAGACAGCAGCTAAATCTCATCAAGATAGCTGAAGAAAATGATGGAAAGTCACTTTTGTATTATTATTTTTGTTTATTCTATAAAAAAGCTTAAAGTTCTGTAACACAGCTATCTCTATCACAGGTCTGATAGTCAAGGTTGCTGAAAAGAATCTTATCTGTCAACGTTTTGAGTAAAAAATGAGGTCTAGTCATGAAATATATATTTTTGCAAGTCCCTGAAACAGAACAAGTGACAGTCAGGTTTATTTTTGTAGGCTATACAGTCAAGTGCAGAAGAGGTTTTGCAAATCATCCAGTCCTGCAATCCTACCACCTGCCCACTGGATCAAATCCCTTCCACTATGCTCCAGACCATCTCACCTGACCTCCTGCCCTTCATCACCACAGTCATCAATGGATCCATAACATCTGGTCAGGTACCAACTGCCTTTAAGGAAGCAATCCCTATACTGAAGAAACCTGCCCTGAATCCCTCTGAAATCAGTAATTCCAGACCGGTATCACTTCTCTCCTTTATTTCTAAAATTCCAAACGAATTGTTTATAATCAGCTGTCTGACTATCTCTTGCAGAACAACCTCCATGATCCCAAACCAGTCTGGCTTCAAAGCAGCACATTCCACAGAGACTGCCCTTTTGGCAGTCACTGAGAAACTATATGCTGCTAGATCAGCCGAGCTGTCATCGGTCCTCATTCTCCTCGACCTTTCTGCAGCATTTGACACAGTTAACCACAAGACTCTCTTGTCCACCCTCAGGAGTCTTGGAATTTGTGGAGCAGCATGGGAATGGTTTGCTTCCTACCTGGATGGTCGCTCATATCAGGTAACATGAAAGGGATTGACATCTGCTCCGCGCAGACTCTCTGCTGGTGTCCCACAAGGCTCAGTACTTGGTTCTCTCCTTTTCACCCTCTACACCCACTCTGTAGACACCCAACTAATCTTCTCCTTCCCTCCCTCCCTCCCTCAGATACCACGGCTTCTGCTCGGATCTCAGTGTGTCTGGCGGACATTTCATCTTGGATGAAAGCTCATCAGCTGAAACTCAATCCCAGCAAAACTGAACTGCTGGTCATCCCAGGTGACCCATCCCCAGACAAGGATCTTGCATTGTCTCTGAACAACACCCTGATCTCCCCTTCAGCCACTGCTCGCAACCTTGGGGTAACCATGGACAATCAACTGTCCTTTTTCTCCCATGTTGCTAATGTGACACGTTCATGTTGGTCTCTTCTGTACAACATAGAAGGTTTGTAGAAGGATTCGACCATTCCTATCCACACAGGCTGCTCAAGTGCTTGTTCAGTCTCTGGTCATTTCTGGTCATACATGGCAGGTCTACCTCTGGATGCAATTCATCCACTGCAAATGATTCAAAATGCAGCTTGTTTTTAACCTGCCTAAGTTCTCCCACACCACCCCACCGCTGTGTTCCCTCCACTGGCTACTGGTAGCTGCATCAGATTCAAAGCATTGACGCTTGTCTTCAAAGCCAAGAATGGACCAGCACCATCTTACCTCTAGCTCTTATCAGTCCTCACACTGCACCTCGCTCCATCAGGTCCACTAGCACTGCTCGACTGATCCCACCATCTCTCAGGGTAAGAGGTAGGTCTACATCTAGACTCTTCTCTGTTCTGGAACAGAGGTGGTGGAATAAACTTCCCCAAGATGTCCGTACAGCTGAGTCACTGACGTCTGAAGACCTACGTTTCCTGAAGCACTTAAACTAGCTCTTATTTTTCCCTGTTTTTATGTATTGTTATGTGTTTTAAAAAAACAAACACACCAATTCAGTTTCAGGCTAATGGTATCCTCTGTAACCTACTGAACAAGTGTTAATATATTAATTTGATAAAGACTTAAAGCACTTTTGTACATCACTCTGGATAAGAGCGTCTGCCAAATGTCAGAAATGTAAATGTAAGTGCAAAAGTTTGCACACCCCTAGGAGAACATGAACAAGTTTTAGCATACAGCAAGATGTTTAATCTATTCTGTTTTCCAAAAAACACTCCACTTTTATTTCTGAGCAAACCCGTGCGCATTTCTGTCTGAATAAAACTACATTTCATTGACCAGATGTTTATTATTATGATGGATGGATTGTATATACGATAAGCAGCTCCAGAGGCATCGTTGTAACTGGAGATAGAGCTCCAAAGATGGCTAAAATGTCAGCTTTCCACGACCTCTTTCTTGAGCTCTGTAGATGGTATCACAGCGATGAAGGACTTGTGTAGTTTAAAAGCTACCAGAGAGCTCTTTTATTAAACGATTATAATACGGTTGTGTGAACATACTGTATATCCTATAATGCTCTCTTCATGGTCACTTCACAAACGAGTCCTGGTGACGGAACAGACTTCTGAGGTTTGAACAGCCTTACTGTATCAGATGCATAATTAATGGAATGATGATTTATTAATAGAATGAAAATAATTAATAGAAGCATATCATCCATGCTGAGCTCCCTGACCCGCATTCCATTTACAGCAAGTGGTGCTGGACCAAGGCCAGGAAGATAGTGAAGGATCTCAGCCACCAAAACAATGGACTCTTCTATCTATAGCTTTCATGGAAAGTGCTTCCACTCAATGAACGCCAAACAGAGAGAGAATGAGGAGGAGCTTCTTCCTGCAATTCTGCTCTTCATCACCATGGTCATCCTCTTTGCTTATATAGATGATGATTTTATGAATATTCATAATCATAATTCATAATACTATCATTTAATGATAAATAATATATGAACATGAAATGCAGAGAATTCAATTCAATTTATTATTTACCATTGGACACTGTCTTAAAGCACCTTTACAGAAGTATAGAAACAGAAAAATGATAAAAAAAGTTTAAAGTTAAGTTACTATTTATCTCTAACATTTATCGCTAATGAGAAGCGACGGTGGTGAGGAAAAACTCCCTGAGATGATATGAGGAAGAAACCCTGAGAGGAACCAGGCTCAGAAGGGAACCTCAGTCTCATTTGGGTGACACTGGACAGTAAATAATGTAAATGTAAATAATGTCCTTTCTACAGAAGCAACCTAGAGCTCCTGAGGAACTGAGGAGTTCATTATAGCACTAATTCCTTCCTGCTGAAAGCTGACTGATGCGACGGCAGTTCAGAGACGGTGTGATAGTCTCCGAGTGGTTCTATCCACAGCAGTCCCCTGGGTCTGTCCACACAGATCTATTCAGAGCAGCAGTGAGCACCACCAAGCCATGAGACTCCAACCAAGGGGTAGAATGATTTCGCTCTGTTTAGTTGTATAAAACTACACATAATCACAGCGGAGCTACTGCTCTGTCCTCTCTTCTGTCTTACTGCTTTCTCTAAGAACTTCTTTGGAGAATAAATTCTCTGTCCAACGTTTGCTTCAAGCTTCTGTCCTGGAATAATCTCTGACTTGGATTTCACCAGTGGTTTATTATAGTAGTGGTATATTAAGAAGAAGACTTTATTATCGCCACACATACATTACAGCATAGTTGCATGCTTTTCCTGACATTTCCCAGCTGAGAAAGTTGGGGTCAGAGCAAAGGGGCAGCTATGACAAAGTGCCCCTACAGCAGAGAGGGCTAAGGGCCTCGTTCAGTTGCCCAGCAGTGGTAGATTGGCAGTGCTGAGGCTGGGGCTTGAACCCTGACCTTCTGATCAACATCCCAGAGCCTGAGCCACCACTGCCCCAGTTTAGACCAATTTGCACATTTCTTTTTAAATGTCCTATAAATATTCTCTAATCATTTGCAACTTATAAATGTTTTAAAGTACTGTTCAGTACCCAGATATCTGGGTACATTTTCCTTTGTCTTTTTATTTCATTTATTCAGTTTTTACTCATTGCAGTTCTTCTTCTGTAAATACATTGCAAAAGAATAAATCTACACTTTACTTTTTCACACAAAAAACATGATAACTACAACTTCCTGCACTCACATCTATCACAGCTGTGCAGGGAATGTGACTGGCCTGCACCCTCACAGCAGAAAAGAAACCTCAGACTGTTTTCTCTTGCATTCTCTTACCTATTTGTTCCCGTTTCTTTTCTCTAGATTCTTTCCACTAGATGGCAGACTAATGTCACACCTTTTTGGCCAGAAGCTGGGTGTAATCATTTTGCCCCCTGTGCATTTAGCAGGTCCCTGGTAAGTTGTGTGATTTGTACAGATTTAGGCAGCATAACCATTTGGAGACAACAACGATTGCACAGATTTTTTTTCAGTTAGCGTCAGGAGAATAAACGGATGAAAATAATAAGGACAATAAAAAAAAGGCTAAGGATTTCCACCGATCCTTCAGTTTCGTTTGAAAATTCCTCCAAAGCGCACATTTGGAGGCTTTCTCTGTTCGGCGTGAAGGGCTCTGAGCTGTTGAGCCAGATGGAGTTTGGACATCCCCCCCAGTGCTAGTTCTCAGTCCTGCAGGGACGCAGACACACACGAGCTCAGCAAGCCAAAGCCTGTCCTCCGCATACACACCATCCTCTGCCAAATTCACACTGCTTCAGAGGCCTCTCTCACAGCCAGGGTATCGACTCTGAGTCACAACGCCCAGGTTGCTGCTCTTGTTGTTGTTTGTACCGGGGTTTATTTTTATTCTGGGATTTAGAATTTGCCTGAGGTTGCATATAACCTTACTTTACTGCAATTGATCCTTACCATTTACATAACAAATCACAAGAGATTGGTCTGAATTCCACCAGAGCACATGAGAAATTGATTACCTATACATTACCGTAATATTTCCTGAACATAACATGAAAAATATCTTCAGTTTTTTTAACCGAAAGCACAAAAAAACGATCTAGTCTCTCTCTCCCGGCTGGAGTACCGACTCTGATTCATAGCGCCTGTGGTGGTGTTGCTGTATTATTACCTGTTATGCAAGTGTTTATTTTTAATGCTGAAATGCAGAATTTGACTCAGGTTTGGAATTTAAAACATCTACATTTAGTCAGGCTCAGGTTAGGTGATCTAGTGTTTACCAAAAGAGTCATTTGACAAAAGATTTGTTTAGATTCCTTTACATTGAAAATGGTTTATTTACAAATTATGTAAAAAAAAATATCCTGAACTTAGAAATTAAAGAAGACCTTTGAACTTAAAATACAAGCAACAACAACAACAACAACAACAAGTGGTCCTTGTGGCTCTCTGCCACCTTCACGCTGCTTCAGGTCTCTCGACTTCACTGAGTTGTGTCTATGTTAAAAGATTCATTTCTAGGGATTCTTTTAAATTCCAGTGCAATACATTTTAATTGATTATTTACAAATTCTCATCTTCTGATAGAGTTTATTGAACAGAAATATGAAATAAATAATGAGGTTTTTAAAATAAAATAGAAAAAAAAAGACCAGTAGACCTGCGTCTACACAGTTCATGCGGCTTCAGAAGTCTTTCTCGACTCGGAGTCATTTCCCACAGGTTCCTCTTGTCGTTGTTGTTATTTTAAGATCCAGAATTCATAATTCATGCTTAAATGTTTAATCTTAGTTACACTTCGTTTAACATCAGCATTACAAATGATTAAGATAAATTTACATAAAGAGTCATTTGAAGTGATTCATTTGAACTCTGATGCAGGTTTAAAAATGTGGTTTATCTTATAGCCATAAAGTGATGAACACATTTATTCAGCTAGACTATATAGTCAAGTGCAAACGTTTTCACACCCTCAGGAACACGGAGATGTTTTTTGAGGTTGGGGTTTGCTCCCAAACTTTCCAAGATTCCCAGCGGTAGGAGTGTCCAGCAACCTGCATACCATGGCACATCTGGAGACTGGAACATGTCCGAGCACGCCTCTGTGCACATGACCTAACAGGCCTCAATTAAACCCAATGAGTGTACAGTCAGTTGCATGCTGGCGTTAGGACGCAGCCATCTGAGTCCATAAAGCATAGCCAGTGTGTCCGTGATCATAACTGCTGATTAAAAATGTTATTATATTTACTATAGAAATCAATGGATTTTAATCAACACCAAGTTCAATCATAAGTTTATAAATAAAGATATTTTGAACACTAATGTGTTCTGTTGAAGGAAAGTTTATGAGCAGGAAAATCTATGGCTCTAATAAATAGACAACATATTGCATATATTTGTAATAATATTCAAAAAATGAATCTATGCTGTGGAATGTATGTGGAATTTATTTTAGAGTTAGATGGACCCTTGGCTACAAAAATGTAGAGGCAGTGCTCTCAGCGTAGAGAAAAAAAACAGTGCTAGAAATTGAGAGCATTATTAGAGATGATCATCAGGGAAAAATAAACAACTAGCAAAAATAAATATCCAACCAGCCAACCAAACCAAACCAAACCAAACCAACCAGCACAACCAAAATAACCAACCAACAAGCCTGACCAACACAACTAATACAGCCAAGCCAACCAACACAACCAACCTAACCAATACAACCAACCCAACCAGCACAACCACCCTAACCAATATTGCCAAAATAACCAACCAACAAACTCAATCAACACAACCCATAACACCAAACCAACCAACACAACCAACCAATCAACCAACTAAACAATCAACAACCAACCAACCAACACAACCAATATAACCAGCCCAAAGAACACAACTGACCAAACCAAATTAACCAAAATAACCAACTGATGTTTATCATTGTCAAAATAACCAACCAACAAACTCAACCAACACAACCGATAACACCAATCCAACATACACAACCAACCTAACCAAAATAAACAACTCAAACAACCTAACCAATACCAACCCAAACAACACAACCACAATAACTAACCAACAAACCCAACCAACACAACCAATATAACCAGCCCAAAGAACACAACCGACCTAACCAAAATAACCAACTGATATTTATCATCTCTACCAAGATAACCAACCAACCAACCCAATCAACACAACCAACACAATCAATATAACCAGCCCAAAGAACACAACCGACCTAACCAAAATAACCAACTGATATTTATCATCTCTACCAAGATAACCAACCAACCAACCCAATCAACACAACCAACACAATCAATATAACCAGCCCAAAGAACACAACCGACCTAACCAAAATAACCAACTGATATTTATCATCTCTACCAAGATAACCAACCAACCAACCCAATCAAGACAACCAACACAATCAATATAACCAGCCCAAAGAACACAACCGACCTAACCAAACTAATTAAAATAACCAACTGATGTTTATCATCTCTAACGAAATAACCAACCAGCACAACCAACCAAACCAACCCCAACCCACAGCACCAACACAACTAACAAACCCAACCGACTAACCCAACCTATTAGCACAACCAACACAACAAACCAACCAACCCAACCTAAACAAGCAACTAAAACAACCAGCATCAACAATGATCTTTATTTATATAGCTCTTTAAGTTTGATTTATATATCTGTAAGTGCTACAGAATTCATTTACTAATGTACTGAATATAAATCTATTAATCTAATACAAATGGTAAAAGGTTTAGTTAACAGGATAAATAAATGATCAAGATCTAAGAATATGCCGAGTTCTCTTTTTAATCTTGATATAAAAACACATCTATAAAAACGTTCTCTATAGTATTGCACCAGAGTTTAGCAAGATTCACCAAAAAGTCCATTTAGAGCATAATTTGGCATAAGCAGGACTTTGTAGTGAATGCAGAACTTAATAAACAGTCAGCGTAGCTTGAATAAAGCCTGAGTAATGAGCTCTGATTTTTTTTTCCCTGCTGAGGATGCGGCCTGCTGCATTCGGAACCATCTGAATCGCCTTTAATGAGGCAGCGGGGCAGAGACTTGTTACAACAGTCCAAATCAGATGGTAGAAAAGCATGCGCTAGTTTCTCAGTGTCATCTAGCATTAACATACTTCTTAGTTTAGCTGTGTTTATTAAATTATAATGCAGTTTTATAGACTTTAAACTACTAGCTCTTAAGTTCTTAATGGCAGCATTAGGGTTCACAAAATAGCCATCGAGATCTCGGCTGAAATCAGCAACATCTAGCGTATTGGTAATGCCTCCAGCTTTAGCATTTCTCTTTTGTCAGACTTTTGGGATTTGAAGTTTTTTGTTCATCCATTGCTTTCATATCTTTTGTCTTCTATTTTTGTTTCCATGTGAAAGTTTGTGCTGAAAACAGTAAAGAACCTAGTGACCCTGCTTAATGCTCATATGGACTGTCCAGCAAACCCTAAACCTGTTCATATTACAGGAGCTCAGACAGCACAGGTAGTCTAGCTGCACAACCCAGTTATAGTTTAATACATTATCTTACACAGGGTTGATAATATATATATATATATTGAAAATTGTTGATAAATAAGAGGAATAAATTCAAAATACAAATACAAATATACAACCAACCAAAACAACCCCACCAATCCAACCAAAACAAGCATCGATAACAAATGACCATAATAACCAACCAATCCAACCAACTAATCAACAAACCCAAACAACCAACCAACAAATCCAACCAACCAAACTCAACCAACCCAAACAACCAACAAATCCAACCAACCAACCCAACACGATATGTTTGTGTTCTCCTGTACTTTGGTGATAATGGAAGACACACCAGGATTCAATTAATCAATGAGTCTAAAACTAGACCAACACAGCAGGAGCATCAGGAACACTCACACTCGGATCTGAACCACAGCAAACAAGTCCAACGTGGAAGCTACCTAAAGCTAATAATGAACTGACCACAAAAACACATTCCTATTTAACAAAGAAACACTTATAATCATTGATATGGTGCTTTGATACAGTCAGAGGTAAAGCTGTAAATATTCCAACATCTTCAGGACAGAGGACTTCAAGTGAGAGAGAGAGAGAGAGAGAGAGAGAGAGAGAGAGAAATGATTGTTTATAGTTGCTATAGTGCAAGTGAGAACAGGAACTGGTTTCACAGATGTTCCACAACAATAAATGTAGCTATAAATGGATAAAAAAGTATGATGTGTCATTCTGTAACCAATAACAAATGTAATTATTGGCAAATTTCAGTGAAATAAAAGTCTTTGAGCTGTGCGGTTATTGGAACCTAAATCAAACAGCTGCTGATTATTTTTCTTTAACCGCATGACACACAGAGTTTTATTCCTTACTTTTTTTATTCCTTAAGCAGGTCCGTGTGCATTCTCTCTCTCTCTCTCTCTCTCTCTCTCTCTTTCTCTCTCTCTCTCTTGTTTCTCTTCATCTACACATCTGATTTGAAATTGTTTTTTGATTAAACTGTTTATGAATTAAATATTTACACTGTTTATTTTACTCACCTTGACCACTATAACAATAAACAATAATCTGAGGTCCAAAAAAACAAAACAAAACAAAAAAAAAAAACCCAACACCATCATCATAGCCATGATAGCTTATTTATGCAAATCGTTCCTGGCTGGCGTAAGAGCGAGGACATGGTTCAATAGCGCCTGGTTTTCCGCTATCCGGAATGTTCTGCTCTGTTAGCTCTCTGACAGGGAAGGGCAATCAGTAGAGGCTTGAATCCCCCATCGCAAGCCACCGTGGCTTCTCAGTGCTGACAGATGGTAGAAGCTCCTCCTGACGGGAGGCTGGTTTAGCGCAGCATCCTCCCTCTTGCGACATCATAATTCATGATTATGCAAGTGAGATATATATATGTATATATACGTGTGTAGACAGAGAGAAAGAGAGGCCTGAGAGATTAAAGTGAGATGCTTATTATTATTATTTTTAACAAAGACTGGAGGGAGCTAGATGACTGAACTGTAGCTGTTATGTAAGAGGAGAGAAGTGAGGGTGAAGAAGAAGCTGCCAGCTGTGCTGGTATTTGGATGAGAACACCTGCCTTGTCACCTCATTGTAATCTTTCTAATGCATATTCATCACCCATGCCTGGGAGGCCGTCTCATTCGGAAGGTCACCCGCTATGGGGCTCCGCTGCTACCGCTGCTCTGTGCTCCGAATAAGAAGAGAAAATGCTGAGCAAATATTCTCCTGCATTATAGCATTACATTACTTTAGCTTCCCGCTCTTCTCACAGACACACCCACCATCTCCAAGGTGAGACAATTAAAGCAAATCGCTTTATGGAATGCTCTCTCTCTCTCTCTCTCTCTCTCTCTCTCCCTCTCTCCTGGTTACGGTCAAGTCCAGAAGTATTGGCACCCTGCAACCTGATCATACAAACAGCAAATTCTTTTTTGGAACTTTTCAGATTTTTTTATTGCTTACACCACTATGTGGCCGGATTTTTGTTGAGTAGAAGCATCTAAGACAGGTTTTTTTTAGCAGCGTCTAAAGCCACTGGTCTCAAAAAGTGGGGTCTGGAGACACACAGGGGAGGGGGAGCCCCACAGGCATGAGGTGTGTGATTTGGAATTTTGTTGCATTGATTAACATCGCCACCCATTATTATTATTATTATTATTATTATTATTATTATTATTATTACTACTACTACTACTACTACTACTTTGTTATACTACTTATAAATAATGCAAACTAGCATCTAATGACAATTTTAATAAAAAACAAACCAAATATGGTTAGAACACAGAATAGAAATGTAAATAATAATATATATTAATATTAAAAGTAAATAAAAATAAGAAATGCAAACTCTCCGTCTCCAATATATTAAATATTTTTGTATAAATGCAAATAATGTGTTTATTTTGAACTATTTTGATAGAAATATCATATATAGTTTGATCATATATAAGTAGCACCAGGCATGTCAGGGTTCTTTATAAATAAAATGAAGAATAAAAAGACAATAAAGTCACATTTGGTGGTTTGTGAATGTTTAAAGTTTTCAATGAAATCAATTAAAATTTCTTGTAAGATTCAACAAAAAATTCAATAAAGACATAAAGTCCTAATTTTTAAGTGTATAATTAAAGTTCTAATGCTTAAGTGTAGGAAAAAAGAAATGGTTTTAATCTCGAGTTGTGGCACATCGAACATCTTCCAGGTTTGAGCAAATTAAAAGCTAGCACTGCTTCATCACACTCTGATCTCCAACCCAGGGATCTAATGGACATTAAACGTTTTTTATTAAAAAGTTATCTGACTGTAAAAAGTTCATAAACCCCTGATCTTGAAGCCATCGATCGGTTTATTTATAAATCACAATTAAACACAACCGAGGGTTGATGAAGGCGATAAAAGCAAGTGTAACACACAGGGAAATTAAAAGCCGGTGAAAAGAGCACGAATTTAAAAACCCAAAAAGACGACACTGTTCTAATGGACACCTGGGGACAGAAAGCAGTCCAAGATCCCCAGATCTAAGCGATCAAGGTGGATTGTGTTGCTCAGAATGGCAGAAAGTTCTTCAGGGATCTAAAAAGAAATAAAAAAATTAGAAATTAATCCTAATCGGCATCCATTACACAGAGATCAGGAAAGGGGTGATGTGATCATGTTTACGTTTCGCCATCAGAAACCTGGCTGCAGCATTATGGGATGATGAAGGCGGGCTATAGATGCCTTTATGAGCCCCCCAGAAAGAATCTGGGATAAAAAATTTAAAAAAGATTGAAAAAGAAATAGAGATTTTTAAAAAACTGGATAGAAAATGTGGAAAGAAAAAGGAATATAGATTAAAAAATGGGACTGAAAGGAAATATAAGTAAACAAACAAACAAACAAATAAATAAAAAACTGGGATAGAAAATGCAGACTGAAAAAGGAATATAGATTTTTTTTTAATTATTGAAAATGTGGATTGAAAAAGGAATATAGATTAAAAAAACTGGGATAGAAAATGGAGACTGAAAAAGGAATATAATTTTTTTTTTTTTAAATTCTGGGACAAAAAATGTAGACAAAAAAGAAATATAGATAAAAAAAACTAGGATAGAAAATATGGACCAAAAAAGGAATGTAAATAAACAAACAAACAAAAAAAAAACCGGATAGAAAATGCAGTTTGAAAAAGGAAGCATCAATTGATTAAATAGTCCGCCCCCCCCCCCCCCCCACTTACTTCATGGCTAATAAGATGCTAAAAATTAAACAACAAAAAATGACCCATGGTTGCTGTTGTGGGAAATGTTAATCCAAAATTAATTTCAAGGGAATTTCAATTTTTTTTAAACAGAGTGCTCATTGATACACATCGAATTGTACTTTTTTTAAGAAGAAGAGTGCCAATACTTTTGAACATTGTCTGAAATTGTTTGTGGGCCTTAACGCATGCTTTCCTTTCACTAGCTATTCATCGAATCCCAAATGTTTACACAAGGAACATCTTGAGGTTCGCTGACATTCCAGCACCAGCTCATGTTTACAAGGTGACAGCTGGAAAAACATCAGGTGAACAGAACGATCCCAGCAGCGCAAAGCTTTTGTTCCGACATCAGATGTAATGCTGCGCAGACCAAGCGCGTACAGACTGACAAAATCTTCCCCATGACAACACCGGCTCTCTCAAATCAACCAGAACACCATTTTCAAACCTCCTGCAACCAAAACAGGGCAAAGTCTCCAGTCTGAAATTGTGAAAGGTTTCCATCAACGTGTCACAGCACATCTTACACAGCGGGCGTGATTTACTTTCGGGAAACGCTTTCAAAAGAAATCATGGAAAAGAAATTGAAAATACAGAAACCTGGAAAAAATAAAAGAGGCAGGAACAAATACTGCTTCGGAACTCCTTCTTCCGGCTTTTCCCTTCAGGGGTCTCCACAGTGAATCATCTCTCTCCACCTATCCCTATCTTCTCCATCCTCAACACTTACACCCACTAGCTTCATATCCTCATTTATTCCATCCATATACCTCCTCTTTGGCCTTCCTCTTTTCCTCCTGCCTGACAGCTCCATGTCCAACATTCTCCTACCAATATACTCACTCTCCCTCCTCTGGACATGTCCAAACCATCTTAATCTGTCCTCCCTAACTTTGTCCCCCAAACGTCCAACATGAGCTGTCCCTCTGATGTCTTCGTTCCTAATCCTGTCCAACTGTGTCCCTCCCAAAGAGAACCTCAACATCTTCAGCTCTGCTACCTCCAGCTCTGACTCCTGTCTCTTCCTCAGTGAAAACACATGCAACAAAAAAACACATTAAATTAGTCATACTGTATTTTTTTTTCCACTTTCCTGTCTTGTAAAAATATGGAGAAAAAACCCCCAAAACGAATAGGCATGTAGCTACCAGACCGAGGAGGAGGAAAAAGGCCAGTGAAGAGGAAGGTCCATGACAAAACAGTGAGGGTTTATTTTGGGGGATGAATTGCATAAGCCTCAGACTGACCCACGGCTCCAAAATAGCCAAGAGAAAATCCCACACAAACTAATGAGCAGGAAAATGCAGGCATGCTGCTGGAGCTGCTCTCGTCCTCCCACATGGAGACCTTCAATATTCACATCTCCAAAATGGATTTTAACCAACGCCGCGTCTCACTCAGCTCCCTCTACATCACCTACACCAGCGGAGCCACTGCTGAGGACTCAGCTTCCTCTTCTGTGTGTCTGCAAACCCAAACTTATCAGATATTTCAGTTTTATACATCATATTCATGTGGCCAACAATTTGTGATGCGTTTTTGGGATTTTTTAAAGTAGAGAATGTTCAAGAAGGATTTTTCTGAACTTAACATGGCCGACTCTCTGATCAGAGCCCTGATTGATGAACTAGGAATGGACTGAGAGAGAGAGAGAGAGAGAGAGAGAGAAAGAAAGAAAGAAAGAAAGAAAGAAAGAAAGAAAGAAAGAAAGAAAGAAAGAAAGAGAAACACAGAGAGTGTGTGTGTGTGTGTGTAAGAGAGAGAGACAGAGAGACAGACAGAGAGAGAGAGAAGGTTCCAGTAGAACACAGATCATAAGCTATTATTTTCCTAAATGAGAATTTTTTTCTAAATAAATTTGGGATTTTTTAAATAGAGAAGGTTCAGGAAGAATTTTTCTTCAGAATTTAAGAGTCGACTCTCTGATCAGAGCCCTGATTAATGAACTAGTCGGTGGATTGAGACGCAGCCTGAGTCTCGCTCTGCTTCAGTGTTTATTGCAGTCTCCTGGATTGTGTAGATTTGTATCTTAGAGCTGCTGCTGTAATCATAAAGACTATAAAGTTCAGCGAGGCTGCAACCAACGGCGAAACCACAGACTTGGAGGAATACACGTCATCAGTGACCAGCTACATCGGAAAGTGCATCGATGACGTGACCTTCTCCGAGTCCATCACCACACGCTCAAATCAGAAGCCGTGGATGACCACAAAGGTGCATGCGCTGCTAAAAGCCAGGGACTTTGCCTTCAGAGCTGGAGATAAGGATGCCCTAAGAACAGCATGGCCCAAACTGTCTGGAGCCAACAGAGAGATAAAGTGTGCACACTCCCAGAGAATCCATGGCCACTTCCAGAGCAGCGGTGACACTCTGCGCATGTGGCAAGGCATCCAGTCCATCACCAACTACAGGCCAGCTCCACCTGCCTGTGACAGTGATGCCTCCCTTCCAGATGTGCTGAACAGCTTTTACGCTCAGTTTGAGGCACAAAATGATGTGACAGCGAGGAAGACCATCCCTCCTCCATAGACCAGGTGCTCTGTCTCACCACGGCTGACGTGAGGAAAACTGTATGCAGAGTTAACCCACGGAAAGCTGCTGGACCAGACAACATTCCTGGCAGAGTGCTCAGGGAATGTGCAGAACAGCTAGCAGATGTCTTCACAGACATCTTCAACATCTCCCTGAGCAGCGCTGTTGTCCCAATGTGCCTAAAGTCCACCACCATCATCCCCGTGCCGAAGAAATCTCCAGTGTCCTGTCTCAATGACTATCGTCCCCCTACACCCATCATCATGAAGTGCTTCAAGAGGCTCGTCATGAGGCACATCAAGAAACTGCTGCCACCCTCACCAGACACCATGCAGTTTGCGTATCGTCCAAATCGCTCCACAGATGATGCCATCACCACAACCCTCCATCTGGCCCTCACACACCTGGAACATAAGGACTCATACGTACGAATGCTGTTCATAGATTCCAGTTCACCATTCAACACAATTATCCCTCTGCATCTGATTGAGAAGCTGAGTCTGCTGGGCACCAACACCTCCCTCTGCATATGGATCCTGGACTTCCTGATTGGAAGACTTCAGTCAGTCCAGATTGGGAACAGCATCTCCAGCACCACCACACTGAGCACTGGAGCTCCTCAGGGCTGTGTGCTCAGTCCACTGCTGTTCACCCTGCTGACTCACAACTGTGCAGCAATGCACAGATCCAACCACATCATCAAGTTCGCCGATGACAGGACCGTGGTGGGTCTCATCAGTAAGAACGACGAGTCGGCATATAGAGAGGAGGTGCAGCGGCTAACAGCCTGGTGTAAAGTCAATAACCTGTCTCTGAAGGTGGAGAAAATGAAAGAGATGGTTGTTGACTTCAGGAGAGCACAAAGTGACCATTCTCCACTGAACATCGACGGATCCAATGTGGAGATCATCAAGGGCTCCAAATTCCTTGGTGTTCACCTGGTGGAGGACCTCACCTGGTCACTAAACACTAGCTTCATCACCAAGAAAGCCCAACAGCATCTCTACTTCCTGCGAAGGCTGAGGAAGGCTAATCTTTTGCCTCCCATCCTGACTACCTTCTACAGAGGGACCATCAAGAGCATCCCTGAGCAGCTGCATCACTGCCTGTTTTGGGAACTGCACCGTCTCGGATCACAAGACCCTTTAGCAGATAGTGAGGACAGCTGAAAAGATCACTGGAGTCTCTCTGCCCTCTGTTACGGACATTTACACCACACGCTGTATCCACAAAGCTAACAGCATTGTGGATGATCCCACACACCCCTCACACACACTCTTCACCCTTCTGCAATCCGGAAAAAGGTACAGGAGCATTCGGACCCGCACAACCAGACTGCTGAACAGCTTCTTCCCTCAGGCAATCAGGTATCTCAGCAGAGAACTGAACTGAGTTGGACACACACACACACACACACACACACTGAACTGAACTGAGTTGGACACACACACACACACACACACACACTGAACTAAACTGAGTTTGACACACACACACACTCTTGTTTACATGTGCACGTCACATTAAATATTTGTATACTTGTATCTGTCATAACTAAAATAATCTCTGCTGCTATTATTATAACTAAAATAACTTCTGCTATTACTCAGTCCCTAACCCTGTTTCCTCACTGTCTAACACTGTCCTTTTTACACAGAGTCTGTGTTATGTGTCTTGTTTGTCTGCACTGTCCTGTCCTGTCATCCTGTGCACATGTATTGTATGTTAAGTTTTTAAAGAATTGCACCTTAAGTATAGTTTAGTTCTATGTTTGTCCGCATAATCTGTACATTGTTTGGTTCTGTGTAGCACCTCTGGTCCAGGAGGAACGTTGTTTCATTTCACTGTGTAGTGCATCAGCTTTGACTTTGACTATAAAGACTTGTCATTACTCAGAGACAGTTACAGCTCTGACACACAGCCATTAACGTTAAATAAACGTCTCCTTATGAAAAACTGCATTATATCGAAGATTTGCTGTTGCTATAGAAACCTGCAGGAAATTTTTGACCAATTAGAATCCAGAATTCAGAGCTCTGATGTTAAAATATGAATGTGTGACTAGTTTAACTAGTGTAATGGTTTACTATGTCAGGTATCTTTGCATGCATTTCTACATCAATACCTAAGGGATCGCTGAAATTCCTCCGATTCCTAAATCCTGATGTAACCCTGATAACATCACCATCCTGCTGTAGAACACGCGCTGCTGCGTTTAGTAATTACTTCACTTAACTATGGCCCTATAGGCACTAGACTGGCTTTATAAACAATAAAAAACCTTTATATACAATAAACTCCACTAAGTTTTTCATGAAGCAATTACTGCAGACTGAATAGTGCTGAGTTTCACAAGCATCTACCGCTCGAAGGCCACATAACTGTGTACAAAACATCCCACATCCCACAAAACATCCTACATCTCCCACAAAACATCCCACATCCCACAAAACATCCCACATCCCACAAAACATCACACATTCCACAAAACATCCCACATCCCACAAAACATCCCACATTCCACATCTCCCACATCCCACAAAACATCCCACATTCCACATCTCCCATATCCCACAAAACATCCCACATTCCACATCTCCCATATCCCACAAAACATCCCACATCCCACATCTCCCATATCCCACAAAACATCCCACATCCCACATCTCCCATATCCCACAAAACATCCCACATTCCACATCTCCCATATCCCACAAAACATCCCACATCTCCCATATCCCACAAAACATCCCACATCCCACATCTCCCATATCCCACAAAACATCCCACATTCCACATCTCCCATATCCCACAAAACATCCCACATTCCACATCTCCCATATCCCACAAAACATCCCACATTCCACATCTCCCATATCCCACAAAACATCACACATTCCACATCTCCCATATCCCACAAAACATCACACATTCCACAAAACATCCTACATCTCCCACAAAACATCACACATTCCACATCTCCCATATCCCACAAAACATCCCACATTCCACATCTCCCATATCCCACAAAACATCACACATTCCACAAAACATCCCACATTCCACATCTCCCATATCCCACAAAACATCACACATTCCACAAAACATCCTACATCTCCCACAAAACATCACACATTCCACATCTCCCATATCCCACAAAACATCCCACATTCCACATCTCCCATATCCCACAAAACATCACACATTCCACATCTCCCATATCCCACAAAACATCCCACATCCCACAAAACATCCTACATCTCCCACAAAACATCCCACATCCCACAAAACATCCCACATCCCACAAAACATCACAGATTCCACATCTCCCACATCCCACAAAACATCCCACATTCCACATCTCCCATATCCCACAAAACATCCCACATCCCACAAAACATCCCGCATCCCACAAAACATCACACATTCCACATCTCCCACATCCCACAAAACATCCCACATTCCACATCTCCCATATCCCACAAAACATCCCACATCCCACAAAACATCACACATCCCACAAAACATCACACATTCCACATCTCCCATATCCCACAAAACATCCCACATCCCACAAAACATCCCATATCCCACAAAACATCCCACATCCCACATTCCACATGTCCCACATCCCACAAAACATCCCACAAAACATCCCACATCCCACAAAACATCACACATTCCACATCTCCCATATCCCACAAAACATCCCACATCCCACAAAACATCCCACATTCCACATCTCCCACATCCCACAAAACATCCCACATTCCACATCTCCCATATCCCACAAAACATCCCACATTCCACATCTCCCATATCCCACAAAACATCCCACATTCCACATCTCCCATATCCCACAAAACATCCCACATTCCACATCTCCCATATCCCACAAAACATCCCACATCCCACAAAACATCCTACATCTCCCACAAAACATCCCACATCCCACAAAACATCCCACATCCCACAAAACATCACAGATTCCACATCTCCCACATCCCACAAAACATCCCACATTCCACATCTCCCATATCCCACAAAACATCCCACATTCCACATCTCCCATATCCCACAAAACATCCCACATCCCACAAAACATCCTACATCTCCCACAAAACATCCCACATCCCACAAAACATCCCACATCCCACAAAACATCACAGATTCCACATCTCCCACATCCCACAAAACATCCCACATTCCACATCTCCCATATCCCACAAAACATCCCACATCCCACAAAACATCCCACATCCCACAAAACATCACACATTCCACATCTCCCACATCCCACAAAACATCCCACATTCCACATCTCCCATATCCCACAAAACATCCCACATCCCACAAAACATCACACATTCCACATCTCCCACATCCCACAAAACATCCCACATTCCACATCTCCCATATCCCACAAAACATCCCACATCCCACAAAACATCCCACATCCCACAAAACATCACACATTCCACATCTCCCATATCCCACAAAACATCCCACATCCCACAAAACATCCCATATCCCACAAAACATCCCACATCCCACATTCCACATGTCCCACATCCCACAAAACATCCCACAAAACATCCCACATCCCACAAAACATCACACATTCCACATCTCCCATATCCCACAAAACATCCCACATCCCACAAAACATCCCACATCCCACATTCCACATGTCCCACATCCCACAAAACATCCCACAAAACATCCCACAAAACATCCCACATCCCACAAAACATCACACATTCCACATCTCCCATATCCCACAAAACATCCCACATCCCACAAAACATCCCACATCCCACAAAACATCACACATTCCACATCTCCCATATCCCACAAAACATCCCACATCCCACAAAACATCCCACATCCCACAAAACATCACACATTCCACATCTCCCATATCCCACAAAACATCCCACATTCCACATGTCCCACATCCCACAAAACATCCCACATTCCACATCTCCCACATCCCACAAAACATCCCACATTCCACATCTCCCACATCCCACAAAACATCCCACAAAACATCCCACATCCCACAAAGAAAGAAAGAAAGAAAGAAAGAAAGAAAGAAAGAAAGAAAGAAAGAAAGAAAGAAAAACAGAGAGAGAGAAATCTAAAACATCTCTTCCTCTCTGAAAAAGAAACTAATCATGTTGTAAAAGCTTGAATCTGGATGTATTAGATGAATATAAACCTTATATGCAGATTATTTGTGTCTGGTCTGTTTTTTTTTTATTATATATGCAATTATTTATAAAATTAAATATGCAAATAAAATGCATAAAGAGTAATTTAATAAATATTGTTTTTGTAATAAAATAAAATTAATATTTTTAATTTCATTTAAAATATTTATATATAATTTATTTTCTTGAGAATATTTTTTAATTATTTTTATTTAAAATTATTATATTATTTGTTTCCTATGTTATAATATTTTTTATTTATTTTTATTATATTATATTATATTATATTATATTATATTATATTATATTATATTATATTATATTATATTATATTATATTATATTATTATTATGTTTCCTAGGTTATAATATATTTTTAATTATTTATTATATTATATTATTATTTTATTTGTTTTTTAGGTGATCTTTTTAATCATTTCTGACATTTTATTATAATTAAAAATCAAATATAATTTTGATTTTAAGTGATTTATATCTTATATAATAAAATATTTAGGCTCCCCATGATGACATTAAATTCTGTTCACATTCAGGGCACATTTTTGTATCTCCAGGAGTTTTTTTATATTATTGCTCTACTAAAGAATCAGATGAAATCTTTATCACATTCTTCTCTCTGAAATATCTGACACGTCTATAGACAAGATTTTTTCCTCCTTTTCTTTAAAGCAGTAAAGATAAGAAAGCTAGTCGTCTTTTGTTAGCTTCACAGCTGAAAAGAAACACTGAGCCACGAGCAATTCTTTTTTTTCCTGTTATGGCTTAATATTTGCATTAACAAAAAGACTTTGTGGTTTTAAAAAAAGAAATGCTTGAAGCAGAATCTAAGCGTGGCGGTGTGACTGGAGCGGAGTGAAGCTGTGGCTGAGGACCTGAGAGTGATTCATGGGTTTGAAGGCTGCTGTGCTGATCTGCTCCAGGGAAGGAGCTGAGTAAGAGACCTCCACTCTGGAGAGACTTCTTCATTTATAACCCCATTGGAGGGCTTTTCTTCATCCCTGAAAGGATTAGAGCAGTCGTTTTCCCGTTTACTAGATTGTTTGCGGTGGGTGAGCTCGCTGGGGCTGAAATAAAAAATGGTAGAAATCGTATTTGGAGAGAGCAAAAGGTGAACTTGTTGGATTTCAGAGAGAAACACAGGAAGTTATAACCGATGGAATTTGTCTAGATTTTCAAACCTTTTCGTCAGATTAGGTTTGGATGGATTTACAAATATACCACTGTGACTTTATTGATGCTTTCCTTTGTCATGGATCTCTAACATTTCGATAAATTGTGACATTTCCTGTGCTCATATAACCAGGGTTCAGTTCAAGTCTTCTTCTTCTTTGGGCTTTTCCCTTCAGGGGTCTCCACAGTGAATCATCTCTCTCCACCTATCCCTATCTTCTGCATCCTCAACACTTACACCCACTAGCTTCATATCCTCATTTATTCCATCCATATACCTCCTCTTTGTCCTTCCTCTTTGCCTCCTGCCTGGCAGCTCCATGTCCAACATTCTCCTACCAATATACTCACTCTCCCTCCTCTGGACATGTCCAAACCATCTTAATCTGTCCTCCCTAACTTTGTCCCCCAAACGTCCAACATGAGCTGTCCCTCTGATGTACTCGTTCCTAATCCTGTCCAACAGTTTCACTCCCAAAGAAAACCTCAACATCTTCAGCTCTGCTACCTCCAGCTCCAAACCACACAGCATGGCCAGTCTCACCACTGTCTTGTAGGTCTTGTAATGTTCAGTTCAAGTCAATTTAATTTATTAAGCTTTTTTAACGACAATCACGGCTTTACAGAAATATATCGATTTAACCCTAATGAGTGAGTCAGAGGTGATGATGGTGACGGAAAACTCTCTGAGATGAGAAGCTCATCTGAGATTGGTGGTTAAAGCACTAAGTGGACTACTGATTAGAAGGTTGTGAGTTCAAATCCCAGGTCCATCAAGCTGCCACTGCTGGGACCCTGAGCAAGGCCCTTAACCCTCAATTGCTTAGTTGTATAAAATGAGCAAAGCCAAAATGAGAGGAACCAGACTCTAAACTGAACCGCATCCTCATCTGGGTGGCAGGAACTAGGAAAGTGACTGTAGTTTTAACATGAAGTTGCTGAAGGAACTGTTCACACCATCTCTGAACTTCAGTCAGCTTTCAGCAGGAAGGAATTAGTGTCTATAATGATCTCAGAAACACTGACCTGTCAGTTCCTCAGGAGCCCTTGGTTGCTGTTGTAGAAAGGACATTATTTACATGTACATTATTTACTGTCCAGTGTCACCCAGATGAGACTGAGGTTCCCTTCTGAGCCTTGTTCCTCTCAGAGTTTCTTCTTCATATCATCTCAGGGAGTTTTTCCTCACCAGCGTGACCTCAGGGATAAATGTTAGAGATAAATAGTAACTTAACTTTAAACTTTAAACTAAAAAAAATTCTATGTTTCTATACTTCTGTAAAGCTGCTTTCACCTCACTCCATCACATCCACTAGCACTGCTCCACTGATCAAGACTCTACTCTGTTCTGGCACTCAGGTGATGGAATGAATAAAGGTCGAGGAAGAGAGATAGAGAGAGAGAGAGAGAGAGAGAGAGAGACAGAGAGAGGGAGAAAGAGATGAGACACATCCATTAACGTTAAATAAACCTCTCTTTATGAAAAACTGTGTGTTCAGTATTTTGTGTGTGTGTGTGTGTTTTACAAAAACACACTGGACACAACACTAATAATGTAGTTTAAATAAAAGGTAAAGATTTTTTTTCAGTATTCAGGTCCAGTAAACTGCGGTCAGAATTGGTGCTGGTTCTCATCAGTACACTGAACAGATTCAGGTTAAAACACTGAACCGAAATAAAGCTGAAGTGAGTGCAGCTCAAACCTCCCCTCATTTTCAGCTATCTGGACTCGGCTCTCTGGACTCGGCTGTCTGGACTCGGCTCTCTGGACTCGGCTCTCTGGACTCGGCTGTCTGGACTCGGCTCTCTGGACTCGGCTCTCTGGACTCGGCTCTCTGGACTCGGCTGTCTGGACTCGGCTCTCTGGACTCGGCTGTCTGGACTCGGCTCTCTGGACTCGGCTCTCTGGACTCGGCTCTCTGGACTCGGCTGTCTGGACTCGGCTCTCTGGACTCGGCTGTCTGGACTCGGCTCTCTGGACTCGGCTCTCTGGACTCGGCAGGGGACTGTTCTGAACTGTTCTGGCTCCAGCTTTTTTTCACTTCTCTTAATTTCTGTCTTTAGGCCCTTTTTCTCTCTCATTGACTTTAATGATTTTCCTCTCTCTCTCTCTTTCTCTCTCTCTCTCTCTCTCTCTCCTAATAAAAAATGTGACATGGATATGAGATTTTCATTAAAAGTTGACTTTGTTATACAGAAATTGTCATGTTTAACTCTACACTTGGTGGGCGTGGCCATACTTTTGAGTAACCGTGTAGCACATGGACTTATCTGTAGGTCAGTAAATCTACATACACTCTTCACTGCTCTCTCTCTCTCTCTCTCTCTCTCTCTCTCAGGTCTGTAATACAGCCTTTATTCACCTCAATCTTCACCTTCTGCTTGTTTCAGGGAAATTTCTCCTCTGTCAGTAAATGCATAAGTGCTCAGTGGGACCCAGTAATTGATTTGGCCGGTCAATAACACTCGACTTTTTTGAAATAGTTGCTTTTGGGTCATTGTCCTGCTCTGGGGTGAAGTGCCATCTGTTAAGTTTTGACACGTTTAGATGCGAGCAGTTAACTTCAAAAATCGTTCTGCTGCTGCCGCTGGCAGTCACACCATCGATAAAGACGAGTGACCTGCTGGCAGGCGTACCAGCTCGTGCCTTCTGAGGAGCCGTGCTCCGGGTTTTAAGCAGTTTACTCATTTCTGCATCAGTACAGGTTCATTTCATCTTAATGGGTGTCGAAATATATTAGAGTCCATGCTGCGTTTGGAACAACCTTAAATAAGAGTCTTTACTCTACAGTAGTCTTATTAAGCTCCTGATTATATAAACAACACCTCAGAATTTTACACAGAAGCTTCATCTGAACTTTTACAGGTGTGAAAGGTGTGAAAATGTGCAGGTTTAATGTACAAAAAATGTAAAATCCACTCAAATGACTGGACAACACTGACCATAACATCTGTATTTTTTACTTTAAATGTCTTTCATTGAATGTTGGTGTGCATTACCCACAATGCCGTTCAAATACCTGCTGACCACCACGCAGTGATATTTAACCCTCGCATTATCTCTACATCAAGATTAAATATAAAGATGCAGAGGCGATTTAGTGCTTTAGTCTGTAACTTACAGATCAGTTGATGAGAAGGAGGAGGAGGAAGATGAGGAGGATGAGAGGGATAATGAGAATGAAGAGGATAAAGATGAGGAGGATGAGAAGGATGATGATGATGATAAGGATCATCAAATCTTACAGTTCAGCTTCCAAAGCTGGATGTTGCTGGAATATGGTGAGGTAAGAGTGAAACCTGAGCATTTAAGAACCAAAAGAACTCCATCTAAGAACTAGAAGCACCTGGACTTTATGAAAAAACTGGTAGGACTTAAGAAACAGAAGAAATCTCTGTAAGAACCAAAATAACTAAGTATAAGAACCAGAAGCACTTGGACTGCATTTAAGAACCAGAAGAACTCCATGTAAGAACCATAAGAACTCCATGTAAGAACCAGATGCACTCGATGTAAGAACCAGAAGAACATGGTCTACATTTAAGAAGCAGTCAAACATGATCTCCATGTAGGAACCAGAAGAACATGGTCTCCATGTAAGAAGCAGAAGAACATGGACTCCATGTTAGAACCAGAAGAACATGAATGCACAGAATTTTCTTCATTTATGAAACCACTCTGTATCAAATTCCTGATTTAAGCTGTTCCTCAGGTGGATTGTCATGATCTCTAATGTTTCCACCCTGAAGTTGATTATTTTCCTCTATCAGCACGTCCACTAGTGGTTTATTCCTCCATCACCACAGCATGATGCCAATGATGACCCCTTTCCACAGAGCACTTGCACTGGAGCCTCTTTCCATAAACGTTCTAAAGGTCTTCATACAGAACACAGCACCATGGTAATGATTACACAGAATGATCTTGGCTTCTGGATCTGTTTATCCATCCATCCATTTTCTATACCCGCTTTATTCCTAATCAGGGTCACGGGGATCTGCTGGAGCCTATCCCAGCACACATTGGGTGAAAGGCAGGGGTACACCCTGGACAGGTCACCAGTCCATCACAGGGCCACACATATAGACAGACAACCACACACACTCACTCCTATGGGCAATTTAGAATTACCAATCAACCTAATGTACATGTTTTTGGACTATGGGAGGAAACCGTAGTACCTTGAGTAACCCCACGCAGGCACGGGGAGAACAAGCAAACTCCACACAGAAAGGCCCCTGCCTGTTCAAACCCGGGATTCGGACCCAGGACCTTCTTGCTGTGAGGAAACAGTGCTAACCACTAAGCCACCTGTTTATTCTTGCTGATTTTGATGCAACGGAGCAGGAACATGAATTTAGGCTGCACCTGTTGTAGATTGTAGTGCTTTCCGACGGAGCTCTTGTGATGATCCAAGGACTCTCCAGATCCTCTTCTTGCAGTGTAATGAACAATAAAAGAAACAAATCTGCAATCAGCCTAAACGTTTCTGTGTCTCACACAGCAGTGATGAAGAACACACACAAATCACATCAGCCAGGACAATGTGTGGAATTTGATCTTTTTATTATTTATAATGTTATGGTTGATGCAGGACATCCCTCGTGATGGATGAACATTTCTGATCTTGAAGTGGACCTGTGTGGTTTGGTTTCTCAAAAAAAACAACAACTATTTTTATTTTAATTCGAAATGGCCGACTTCCTGTTCTGAACAGGTCTCAGGTCAGCGCTGACCTTCTCATCTGTACACTCTGTTCCAACAGATCAGCTTCCAAAGCTTTCATGCTAATACCACATCATCATCACTTACTAGCCGAGTCAAGCCTCTGCTTCAGCTCAGTCTCATGCATTGCAGGAGGCCAGGATTTGCATCAGTGTCTCTGCTACGTCTGTGATGGATTTATCATTAATATTACATTGAATGTTGATGTAAATGGTAAGCTAAGAGTGAAACCTGAGCATGAAGAACCAGAAGCTCATGGACACCATTTAGGAACCGGAAGAACTCCATGTACAAACTGGAAGCACCTGGACTCCATGTGAGAACTGGCAGAAATCCATGTAAGAAGCTTAAGGACATGGTCTCCATGTAAGAAGCAGAAGAACATGGACTGCATGTAAGAAGCAGAAGAACATGGACTCCATGTAAGAAACAGAAGAACATGGATTCCATGTAAGAAACAGACTCCATGTAAGAACCAGAAGAACATGTTCTCCATGTAAGAACAAGAAGAACATGGTCTCCATGTAAGAACAAGAAGAACATGGTCTCCAGGCAAGAAGCAGAAGAACATGGACTCCATGTACAAAAAAAGACGTCATGTAAAAAGCAGAAGAACATGGTCTCCATGCAAGAAACAAAAGAACATGGTCTCCATGTAAGAAACAGAAAACACCAGTGAGCTCACACCACAAGTTGTCCACTGCTGTCCGATACTCCGAGGTGTTATGTCCCTGAATACATCCGACAATCAAAGAGTCATCAGAGAATTTCCGAAGGTGGCAGGATTCTGAGTTGTGTCTGAAATCTGATATACAGGGTGAAGAGGAAGGGAGAAAGAACTGTTCCCTGAGGAGCACCAGTGCTGCAGATCACAGTGTCGGACACACAGTTCTGTATTTGGACGTACTGGGGACGTCCCGTGAGGTAGTCCATAATCCATGAAAGCAGATGAGTGTACACATTCATGTTCTTCAACTTCTCTCCCAGTAGCATGGGCCTGATGGTGTTAAAAGCGCTTGAGAAGTCGAAAAACATAAACCTCACTGAGCTTCCCTCTAGGAGGGTGTAGGTGCGGCGAAGCAAATGGCTAATGGCATCGTCCACTCCGAGTTGAGACTGGTAGGCAAACTGTAGGGGATCAAGGAAGGGTTTGACAAGGGGTTGAGGATCAGTCTCTCAAAAACTTTCATTAAATGAGAGGTCAGTGCTACAGGCCTGTAATCATTAGGGGCACAGGGCCGTGCTACCTTTCGTACTGGTACTAGGCATGATGTTTTCCACAGAATCGGGACCCTCCCCAGATGCAAGCTTAGGCTGAAGATGTTTTGGAATACTCCACAAAGGCACAGGCTTTCAGTATTCTCTGACAGATTTCATGTGGGCTTTTGAGGGCTTCGAGGGGTGAAGCCTGCTTAGTTCCCTTCTCACTTGATCCACTGAGATGTTGATGGTTCCAGAGGAATCTGGAATAGTAGCCGCTACCTGAGGCAGATGAACTGGTGAACATGTACTGGGGCAGAGGGACGGTTGCATCTGAGGCTTGACATCAAATCTACTGAAGAATAGATTAAGCTCATTTGCATAATACGTATTACCCTCCATCACCTGGCTGCTGGTCTTGTAGCCAGTGATTGTCCTCATTCCTCTCCACACCACCCTCATGTTGTTATGCTGCAGTCCATTGAGATGATCCATGTAAGAAGTAGAAGAACATGATCTCCATGTAAGAAGCACAAGAACATGATCTCCATGTAGGAAGCACAAGAACATGATCTCCATGTAGGAAGCACAAGAACATGGACTCCATGGAAGAACCAGAAGAACATGGACTTCATGTAGGAAGCTTTGGCTGTGGTTCATTTAGTCATCTACTGATGCTGAGATGTGACCTCACTTCCTGTTGGGAGACTTCAGCATCAGACTGTATGGAACTGTATACAGTGAGCTCATGATGGACCAGATTCCAGGCTCGTTGTTCTGTTTTGGGGCGTGTCCTAATAAACACACAATAATCCTGCTTCCTGCATACTTCACTGCGGTTCAACATCAGGTGCTCACACGCTGCAGTCAGGAAAATAAATGTAGATTTAAAGAGGATAATTAAGCAGACAGAAATCTAATCAGATAGGTTTCATTTATTATTCATTTAATAAAGGAGCTCAGAGGAATAGCTGCAGACCTCGGGATTCGGCTTAAAACCATGGAGCAGACTGAACTGATCTGAAATGACCGACAGCCTCATTTAAATCTACAGACATTACAGACATTACTGAGTTGTTTGTCCATTCTGTAATATTGTAACTCAGTAATTCATGATGAGGTTTGAACAAACACACACACACACACACGCCACCATGTGCCAGGATTGTAACAGAAATGTACTTCTCCTTCAGCAGAACTAGACAGACAGCTTTGTGTAGACACAAAGAAACATGAAGATGATGAGGATAAGCATGATGATGATGAGGATGATTATGAGAATGATGATGATGATGTGGAGGAGGAGGAGAAGGAAGATGTGGATAATGAGGATGATGATGATGTGGAGGAGGAGGACGATGTGGATAATGAGAATGATGATGTGGAGGAGGAGGAGAAGGAAGATGTGGATAATAAGGATAATGAGGAAGAGAAAAGGAGGATAAGGATGAGGAGAATGATGATGATGATGATGATAAGGAGGAGAAGGAGGAGGATAATGTTGATGATGATGATGATGATAATGAAGATGATGTTGATGATAATAAAGATGAGGAGGATGATGATGATGATGTTGATGATGATCATGATAATGTTGATGATGATGAGAAGGAGAAGGAGGAGGAGGAGGATAAGGATGAGGAGGATGAGATTAGTGATGATCATTATAATGTTGACGATGATGATCATGATATTGTTGATGATTATGATGATGAGGAGGAGGTGGATAAGGAGGAGAAGGATGAGAAGGATGAGGTTGATGATGATCAACATGATAATGTTGATGATGATGATCATTATAATGTTGATGATGATGATAATGTTGATGATGATAATGATGAGGAAGAGGAGGAGGAGGATAAGGATGAGGATGAGGAGTATGAGATTGATGATGATGAGGATGATAATTTTGATTATGATGAGGATCATTAAAGAGAGAGAGAGAGAGAGAGAGAGAGAGAGAGGCGTGTGATCAGAAGGTGATGAGTTCAGATTCCTGAGTTGCTCTGAAGTCCCTTAAACCTCAACTGATCCTGATTTTTTCTTTTATTTTATTACATGGTGAGCTGAGAGAGCGCATCCCTCTGGATGATGAATACAGTATGTAAATTATGCAGTTGGTCAAGAAAAAAATAATAAAACCAACACAATGATTTCATTTCTAAATACAAAACTGAGTTCTGAGGCTGAAAATGAGATTTTATTGTTTTCACAACATTTTAATTAAAGCCCTTTTAAATCTACTGGTTAGAATTCTGCAGAATAAGAACGATCTGTTCACACAGCCATTCATTAACGTCGTCCAATTACGCTAGGAAATCCAATTATCATAAGAAATTCCCAGTGATGCTGGTGCTGACGTGACGGAATGACTGGTGTTTTAAACGGAGGTGATGTGTAGCGCCATGGCGAGGACAGAACCCGAGCTCCTAGTTTTTAAGTTTTCAAGTGGTTAAAGCTCTGGCTTGTTGATCAGAAGGTTGGGGTTCAAGACCCAGCATCGCCAAGCTGCCACTGGTAGGCCCCTGAGCAAGGCCCTCAACCCTGTCTCCAGGGGTCTATCATGGCTCAGACCCCAACCTCCAAAGCTGGGAATTGTGAAGGAAGAATTTGATGTGCTGAAATGTTTATGTGACAAAAATAAAGTCTTCTGTCTTCTGAATACTCGTTTGATCAAATAGGAAACTTTTGCTTCTCAGTTGAACCATAAGTGTTCATCATCCTCAACCATTAGATGATCTCCAGCATGCCTAATACTGTCTCTCTGTCTCAGTCTATCTGTTTGTCTGTCTGTCTGTCTCTATCTATCTATCTATCTATCTATCTATCTATCTATCTGTCTGTCTGTCTGTCTGTCTGTCTGTCTATCTGTCTGTCTCTCTCTCTGTATCTCTATTTGTTTGTCTGTCTCTCTCCCTATCTGCCTGTCTCTCTGTCTCTCTTTCTGTCTGTCTATTTGTCTGTCTGTCTCTCTATTTGTTTGTCTGTCTCTCTGTTTGTCTGTCTCTCTCTCTTTCTGTCCATCTCTTTCTCTCTCTCTCTCTCTCTCTCTGTCTATCTATCTGTCTATTTGTCTGTCTCTCTCTCTTTCTGTTCATCTCTTTCTCTCTCTCTATTTGTCTGTCTGTCTGTCTCTCTCTTTCTGTCTATCTATCTCTCTATTTGTCTGTCTCTCTCTCTCTCTTTCTGTCTGTCTGTCTCTATCTGTCTCTCTATTTGTCTGTCTGTCTGTCTCTCTCTAGACTATCCGGATGCCCTACTTCTGCTTGAAGTCTCATCACCTGGTTGTGATCACTTCTCCTGATGATGCTCCACATGATCAGCCTGGAGATACATGAGATTACTGTGGATGGTACCACTTGAAGACCATGGAGGTGGCTTTGGACTGTGATTAGATGGTTTCCCACTCGGGTCTTCTCATCATTGAACATTTGATGTACCTTCATGGTCTCCAAATTGTAATGAATTCAGAATTATGCTGATGCTCAAAATCATAAGTTTCTCAGAAGCTCCTGGTTACACAACTCCACTTGACTAGAGTTAGAGAAGAGAAATGATTTCTAATCCCACTCTCTGGTGTCACCCTGATGAAGATGAGGTTCTCTTTAGAGTCCGGTTCCTCTCAAGGTTTCTTCCTCTGGTTTGATCATTACAGATGAATATAAATTCATTTTAAACTTAAGCTGAATTTTTAGATTTCTGTAAAGCTACTTTTGTGACAAAATTCTATTAAAAGTGTTAAACAAATAAAACCAAATAGAATTCAAATGTCTTGCTGTAATGATAAAATATTTTGTATGAAAGTTATGAATCAAAACAGATCCTAATCATTTTGTGAACATAGTAAGTGACTCAGAAGCTGGAGGGAAGCCTGACGTGGACACTGATGACATCACAAGGCAGTAGTTGTACAGAAGTTTCCAGAAAAATGTCTTCCTTAACTCGATCTCTCACGTTCACCTCCTTTCCGTGTTCATACTCATTAGTGGGTCCTCGCTTCTGTATAATATCACACCTTTTAGGTTGTCAGACGAAATGTTTAACCGGTGATTGATTTTATTTTGATTCCATCGGCCTCCTGATGGTGGACTTCATGTTTATTCACACGCCTGTGGTCCTCGTGCTGAGAAAAAACAGGAAGACATGCTCAAGTCTGGATAAATAAACTTTAGACCTTTTCGTTTTCTATGAACTAATGAGGTGAGGACAACTAGTCGGTCAGGAGAAACAAACAACTGTACTTTTATTTTGGAGACCAGTGACCTCGTGTTTTACCTCGTTTCTTTATCATTATATTATGGAAAGTATAGAATTATTTAGCACAAGTGAAATACATATCTAGATTAGAACTAGCTTTTTGATCCGTTTTACGGTTCAATCGGTACCATTTTTTAGAATGTTATTTGATCTTGTCTGTGAAGATTCTCTTCATCCAGGTGAGATTATCTGGAAGTTGAGTCAACTGGACTTCTTTCTACTCATCCGAACAGTTTCTTCAGTCTGAGGGAAGTTTTCCATGAATTTGCATCCTCCAGGGTCAAGGATCCTTCCCTCCCTGGATAGCCTCGTTACAGGAACAAGGGCAAAGGAGGAGTGGTGGAGGTGTTAGGAGTCAGGGAGAGTCGTTTAGGATGTAACAACCTCAGAGAAAGAGGGTAAAGAGAGAGTATTAGGCGTAACAATGAGAGAATACGAGTGTGGATCCTTAGGTATGGCTTTAGTGGTGGACCTATGAAGGGGTCTTTGGGATAGATGAAAGAGCAGCATGAAGAATAGGAGAAATAGGTTGTGCTGAAGACCTCCACCTCTGCTGAGAGAAGGATTTTCCACCTGGACATAGATGGCCTCCTTCACTCAAGCCATTCTCAAACCATCTGTACCTTATCATCCTCAAATGTGTCTCCTTCAGATGAAGAAGAAGAGCTGAGGGCAAGAAGCATTTATTATCGCCACACATACATTACAGCACAGTGGAATTCTTTTCTTCACATATCCCAGCTAAGGAAGTTGGGGTCAGAGCACAGGGCCAGCTATTATACAGTGCCCCTGGAGCAGGGAGGGTTAAGGAGGGTTAAGGTCAATTTCCCAAAAGTGGAGCTTGGAGCTGCTGATCAATAACCCAGAGCCTTTACCACTTGAACCACCACTGCAGGTACACAGCAGATTCTGGTCCTGATGTAATGCTTCTACTGTGCTGTAATGGTTGTTTTGTCTGTCCACTGTAGTACACTGGACAGTGGAAATGATATTGCTCTTCTTGTGTTTTGGTGTTGGGGTGGACGAGTCTCTGTCTTAGTGTGTTGGTGGCTTTAAAGTGAACTTGTATGTGGTGTTTCTCAGATACTCTGGCCATATAAGGGATGACAAGGTTTTTCCGCTAGGTCTGAGTTTTAGTTTATTTGATTGATTATTAAATTGATGTCGATTCCTTTTCTCTGACAGCATCACAGCTCCAACTCACAGGTTTATATTAATGCACCAGCTCTAATACATCATGGTTTCTATAGCAACAGCTCGTTCATGAGTGTGTAATTGTTGATACGGTGAAATTTTCTGTAAGACTTTTATGTAACCTTTATGGAAGGAGTCTATATTTACATTTCTGGCATTTGGCAGACACCCTTTTCCAGAGCCACTGACATTTTATCTTATTTTATACAACAATGAGCAATAGGGGGTTAAGAACCTTGCTCAAGGGCCCAGCAGCAGCAGCTTGGTGGACCTGGGATTCGAACTAACAACCTTCTAATCATAAGTCCAACACCTTATCCACAAAGCTACCACTCCAGAGTCTCCAGAATCTCCAGAGCTGTAACTTTAAGTTTTCTGACATATTCAGGACTTTTTATCTCGTTTTCACTCCGTGAGTAAAACAGTTCAGGTCTGAGCTTCTGCACTCGAGCAGGTTCTGTTATCTTTCACAGCTTTATCATCTTTTTTGCTCTTGTTAAGTTTGTCGTCTAGTCCACCAGATGTTCGTTCCTCGATATACTATATAATTTTCCAGCGTGACGTATTTCCCCCTCGCTACGACGCACACTTCTGTGATGTTGGGTGTTTTGCCGCCTGACTCTATCTACCAAGCCGTTTTTACGTGTTTAAGTGTGGCTACATCCTGGCTTTCACCTGATATGAGGCACAGAGGCGCTGTTGAGTTTCTGTTGCTAAGCGAATAGCTGTAACATTCTAACAGCGCATGGTTTCACACTGTACATGTTTATCACCGTGATGTGGAGTTAACACTGTAAACACTGCCGTGCCGATCCTGCTTCAGAACAGAGTTTCATAACCCTGGGGGAAAAGACCTGCTTCTAAGTTCCATGTGTGATACCTTCCTCTACCCTGAGGGGTAATAACAGGGTTTAGAACAACCACAATGTAGGGTTCAGCACAGCGCAAAAAGCCCTTATGTCTTAAAGGTAAGTAGATGAAACTGTGACACGTGAACAGACCTGCTTCTAAATTCCATGTTAGAGCGATGATAGCCCGGGGTAGAAAGAAAAGAAAGCCTTTATACCAATAAACATTACAGTGAAGTACTTTTCTTCACATATTCTGGACCTCAAATTAACTGATATACGTGATTAATTCATTCATTAATTAATTAATTTTTATTGTGTTACTAGTCATCTCTGGGAAACTGATCAAATGTTTTACAAGCTTCATATTTAACACCTTTTCGACATTTTTACACTGTTTCCATTTGTCTAAAAACGACCCAAAGTAAGCGAGCAGTTGGTTTAAAGCAAGGATGCGGACAGGCTGGATGCCGATAATGACAGGTCCATTACGGCTCATGATTAACGTGATGTTGGGGGAATTTGTCCCATTACCTTGATGAATGCCTTGTAAACATAAGGCACAGCTGCTAATGTATCATCATAATCCAAGATTAGGGAAGAGCCGCCAGGCCGATAAATGCAATTAGGCCCTGACAGGAGCGTCTCATCCGCACTGCGCTTAATTCATCTCCGTGTTCAAAAAACATACTGCCAAGCTGGGACAAAACTTAATTAATAACAAAGGCCATGCTAGTTTTTAACCCGTAAGCAAATGCCAGATCCTGATGCTAATCTAAGAAGTTAAATACATCTTTTTTTTCTGCTTCTTCTTTCCCAGCTGTCCTTTAGCACTTAATTGCACGTGACATTTCAGGTCGTTTGACCATCGTAGCCATTGGTTCCTTCGTTACTCGCCGCAGTCGTGCCCTCGGCCCCTTTGAGACAAGTCCAAATTGTCTCCTTCAATTTTCTTCCAGATCTTATTTTTAGCTCTCGGGACATTTAACTGATGTTTTCCAGAGGCATTTCGAAACTCCCCAGCAGTCTGGCCTCGCCATTATCAGAGCGATGGTCAATTGAGATGATCAATTTGCATAATGAGGCGTTAAATTGTACCCAGTCTCTTCTCTTCCCTTCTCATCCAACCCCCCCGTCCCTCCATGTCCTGAAGTCTGAAGCCCAACCCCGTCCAAACACATAGATAAAATCCGGCTCTGAAATTTAACATCAGCGTCCACAGACGAACCCAGACGATTCCGTCTCCAGTCTCAGAATATCAGCTCATTTAAAATGACAGAATCGTAACTTTAATCCTTACTAACTTAGAGATAAAAATAAACACAACTGACACCAATCTACCTTAATAAAATTAATCAGCAGTTTGTTATAACAGAATTATACACAGATTAAATCCAATCAAGTCTCATTTCACATGACAGCGGATCAGTTTTTGCTTCGTTCTAGACATAAATTCTTGACAGGAGTTGAATAACCTGCCAGGTAAATTAAACCATTTTGAGACTTCACACTTGCCTAGAAAGAAATAAAATATTAGAAAAATAAAAATAGATAAATTAACATTTATTTTAAATGATAAGAATGAAATGTAGATGAACCAAAAAAAACATGATGTCTTCCTTTTAAAAAGTTTCCATGATGACCCCTTCCTGTTCCAACATGACCGCACAAAGCAAGCTCCATAAAGACATGGATTAGCAAATTTGGTGTGGAGGAACTTGACTGACCTGCACAGAGTCCTGACCTCAACCCCATAGAACACCTTTGGGATGAATTAGAGTGGAGACTGTGAGCCAGGCCTTCTCGTCATCACAACATCAGTGCCTGACCTCACAAATGACCATGCTTCTAGAGGAATGGTAAAAAATTCCCATAAACACACTCCTAAACCTTGTGGAAAGTCTTCCCAGAAGAATGTTGAAGCTGTTATAACTCCAAAGGGCGGGACAACTCCATATTACATTCATGTGCATGTAAAGGCAGATGTCCCAAAACTTTTGACAATATAAGTTGTATCTTAAAGGCACTTGACCATTTCACCCTGATGTGTGTTAAACTTCACATTCCAGATTTCATGGCTGTGGGGATTTGGGTTTATTCACATGTTCTACAAGAGCTTCAGTGAGATCAGACTCTGATGTTGGGATGTTGAGGAGACTCCAGTTCCAGTTCATCCTGAAGGTGTTCAGTGGGGTTGAGTCAGAGTCAGGGCTCTGTGCAGGACACTCCAGTTCCTCCAACCTTCACCTCCACACCATGTTTTCGTCGAGCTGTGTGCTTTGTGCATAGGAGCATTGTCATGCTGGAACAGGGTTCGAGTTCCACTGAATGAAATTCTACTCAGTTGTGTGCCTCAGAGTTTGCAGCAGCAGTTTTGAGGAAGAACCACACAGCTTTCTTCACAAACGTTCATTTCTCTGCAGATCAGTTTTGTCATCGAAGATGCTCTGAATTGATTTCTGTATTGTCCTCTGGTCCTCATGCCTCTTCCTCCATTAGCATCTCATAAATCATGGCCATCTTTTTGCTCAAATGATATCATAGGTTTGATAGACTGTGAACCTCCAGTTACACATTATGGTGGCAGCAAATTGAAACATGCAGAGAAAAATGTGGACAATGTCCTGCACTGGACCCATGTATCAGCTTCAGTCCTCCCCTGACAGGCCTGGGTTATACTTCCTGACAGAAATAATAAGTTTACATCAGCAATGTGTTTTTCTCTCTCTCTCTCTCTCTCTCTCTGTACAAAATTTTACAGGTTATAGTAGAGGAATATTAAGCTTGTATGGGCAGTGTGTGTGTGTGTGTGTGTGTGTGTGTGTGAGAGAGAGAGAGAGAGAGAGAGCGAGAGACAACTTTGAATGTGCGAATTTGAATGTGTGTGTGTGCAAAATCTTTCAGGTTATAGTCAAGAAATATTTAGCTTGTGGACTGTGTGTGTGTGTGTGTGTGTGTGTGTGTGTGTGAGCGAGACATAAACAGATATGAAAGAGGCTTTAAATAGAAATGTTCTCTCAGAGGGACATCCTGAAGAACCTTAAACATTCCAGAGTTACCTTTAGATTTAAAAAAAAAAAAAAAATTAACAGGAGTGTACCAGTGAGCAGTGGCTCACTCACAGAAATCCTAGCAGATTGGCTAATGCTAGCTAGCTGACTCGCCAGATAATATTTACAGGAATCCTGTAAGATTGGCTAATGCTAGCTAGCTGACTCGCTAGATAATATCTACAGGAATCCTGTCAGATTGGCTAATGCTAGCTAGCTGACTCACTAGATAATATTAACAGGAATCCTGTCAGATTGGCTAATGCTAGCTAGCTGACTCGCTAGATAATATTAACAGGAATCCTGTCGGATTGGCTAATGCTAGCTAGCTGACTCGCTAGATAATATTAACAGGAATCCTGTCAGATTGGCTAATGCTAGCTAGCTGACTCGCTAGATAATATTGACAGGAATTTTGTCAGATTGGCTAATGCTAGCTAGCTGACTCACTAGATAATATTAACAGGAATCCTGTCAGATTGGCTAATGCTAGCTAGCTGACTCACTAGATAATATTAACAGGAATCCAGTCAGATTGGCTAATGCTAGCTAGCTGACTCGCTAGATAATATTGACAGGAATCCTTTCAGATTGGCTAATGCTAGTTAGCGGGCTTGTTTTTGGTTCTAGTTCTAGGTTTGAGGACACATGATACGTGTCTGAATGACTCTGTAGCACAGTAGGGTTCTTCTGGAGGAATCAACAGAATTCTAGAAGGTCCTGGTACAGATTGATAATGCCGGTCTGAACAGGATAATCTGAATTTAAATCTGCTTTCATCACTGTGTGTGTTTAATTTAGTTTAATCAGAATCAGAATTAGATCATAAAGTGACCAAAGAAATGGACCACAGTCAGATGGGTGAGCTCTGAAAGCAGAAGACACACTGAACATCTTCTCCTCTTTTAAGCAGTAGTGATGGAACATTTCTGACAGAGCTGGACTGAGAGTGTGATTGATGCTGTCAGGTTGTGAGCAACAGCTGCTGCGTGATAAAGCCTTCAGCGCCGTGTCTCCTGTCGTCTTCGACACCTCGGCTTACAGGAGCACATCTTCACGGCTGGGCTGCATCTTCAGAGCTACACTCCCGTCTTTTTATATCAAAATGGAAAGAACAGGAACAAGAGACGCTTTTATTAATATTTCTTTTTCAAAAATCATGTTGGCTTGCTAGCTGGAGCAGTGAGGATTAAGAACATATTACAAGCACTTAAAATCCTGTCAGATTGGCTAATGTTAGGTAGCGGACTAGCGTTTAAGATACTCACAAAATTCCTGTCAGATAGGCTAATGTTAGCTAGCGGACTAGCGTTTAAAATGCTCACAGAAATCCAGTCGGATTGGCTAACGTTAGCTGTCTGACAAGTGTTTAAAATGCTCACAGAAATCCAGTCAGATTGGCTAACGTTAGCTGTCTGACAAGTGTTTAAAATGCTCACAGAAATCCTGTCAGATTAGCTAATGTTAACTAGCCGATTAGAGTTTAAAATAATTACAGAAATCCAGTTAAATTGGCTAATTTTAGCTAGCTGACTAGCATTTAAAATTCTCATAGAAATCCTCTCATATTAGCTAGCTGATTAGCTACATAATATTTACAGAAATCCTGTAAGATTGGCTAATGTTAGCTAGTTGACTAGCGTTTAAAATTCTCATAGAAATCCTGTCAGATTAGCTTATGTAAGCTAGCCAACTAGCATTTAAAATACTCACAGAAATCCTGTAACTTTGGCTCTTGCCTAGCATTTCAATTACGCTCAGGTTAGGTAATGTAAGATAGCACATAGTTTCAGAACTCTTGTCATACTAGCTAATCTTAGCTATCAGCAATCCCATTGTCCCATTGTGTTAGCTAATTTTAGCTAGCTGACTACCATTTAAAATATGCTATGAAATCATGTCAGATTGCTCATTGTCACCTAGCGGATTGGAACCTACAATAATACTAGAAATTTTCTCATGTTAGTTAATGCTAGCATAGCATTAAATAGTTAAATAGTTTAAAAAAAAGAAAGTCCTTCTATGTCAGATCATCATGCCGAGCCTCAGCGGTGAGGATTACGAGGTAAATCTAAAGGATTACGAGGTAAATCTAAAGGACTACGAGGTATATCTTAGATTCTATCAGGAAATTTGCCATGCTAGACATGTTAGCTTGTTGAACAGCTTTAGCATGGAAGAATATTGATTGTTGTGGGCTAAAAATCTTCTCAGGAATCCTTTCAGGTTTTCTTAGCCTAGCTTAGCTAGCTGGCTAACAGGAGTAGCGAAAATACATTCAATATCTTGAACGACTATTGTGTAATTACGGTCGTGTGTGTGTGTGTGTATACACCTCACATGGTCATGCACATACAACGAGCTCTTCATGCTCTTCATGCCCTCGCTCCAGGATTAGATAGCTGAGCTTTACATGGCTGACTGAGACCTAATTTACCTCGATGCCGCACATGGTTGGGAAAAGAAACAACCCACCTACCCCCCCAATACTGAGTGATTAAATAAAGGTCATGTACTCTGGAGATTTTCTGCTCCAGTTAAACGAGGATGGCACGCACACAAACACACACACACACACACACACAAACACACACACACACACACACACACAGGGAACACGTGCTGACCTGTCCAGAATATTCGTACCTTTCAAAACATCCCCTGGAAATGGAAATGATCATTTAGTTCATCTAATAAAGAACGAAATGCAGCTGGAAATCCGTACCATTAGCATCAGAAAAGAGGAATTGATTATTATGAGAGTGATGAAAGATTACTGATTAGCTAATTTTAGCTAGCGGGCAAGATAGATAATATTTACAGAAATCCTGTCAGATTAGATAATGTTAGCTGGCTGATTAGTGGTTTAAAATATTCACAGAAATCCTGTCAGATTAGCTAATGATAGCAAGCTGACTAGTGTTTAAAATACCCACAGGAATGCTAATCAGATTAGCTAATGTTAGCTAGCTGACTAGAGTTTAGAATATTTATAGAAATTCTGTCTGATTAGCTAGGCGACTAGCGTTTAAAATACAGGAATTCATTCAGATTGGCTAATGTTAGCAAGCTGACTAGCATTTAAAATAATCACAAAAATCCTAGTCAGATTTGCTGATGTTAGCTAGCTGACTAGCGTTTAGAATATTTATAGAAATTCTGTCTGATTAGCTAGCTGACTAGCGTATAACATACACAAAATCCTAGTCGTATTGGCTAATGTTAGCTAGCTAACTAGTGTTTAAAATACTCACAGAAATGTTAGCTAGCTAGAATTGGTTATAAAGAGACTGATGAAAGACACAGAGATGAGGACAAGCAGGAGAGAAGGAGTAGTTTGTGAGGATCACGTCCAGGCTCAGGAGCTGGTTTAGGATGGTACGCAGCCTTGTGCATATATTCATGAAGGCTTTAGATGTTGGAGTGTGAGAAATGCAGATACGCTTCTAAAGGAGCGAGCAGGAAGAAAACAAAAGCGTTATTAATTCCTTTAGCGAATGCACAGAGCCTCATTAGCTACACACACGCCTCAACACTTTCCCCTGAACTTCAGGAAGACGTTGCTGTGTTGCGAGGCGTGAGGCAGGGTGTGTGAACATGTTTTCACCAAACTGAACTAAAGATTCTCGTCAGGTTCGAGAAAGTTGCGCGGATTTTCTGTTCTTTTAATTTATGTACAAGAAGATAAACACCAAACTTTCCAAGAGCTTTCACGGCACATTTGATGTTCATTTAGCCACGCCCACACATCTCCATATAAGGCAATGATCACAGAGAGCTCAAAATGATGAAATTTTGGTGAAAGAGCTAAATCTTGCAGTCTCACACTCACACACACTCTTTCTCACTCTCCCTCAGACACACACACACACACACTTTTCTTCCTTCACTTTATTAATATGAACACTAATATGAACAATATGTTTCACCAAATGAGCATTAAACTGGTGTGTAACTGAATTAATAAGCCATGTCACTGACAGCATAATCTGTAGATAAAACCACAGCAATTCCTTAACAGTTATATGACTGGAGAACTAGAACTAGATTTTCATCAGTGGCATATTTTCATGTAATCACTCCTGTCATACTTTTATCCTGTTTTATTTACATAAACCGATCAGACTGAGTATCTCCTCATCATGGCACCTGTTAGTGGGTGGGATATATTAAGCAGCAAGTCAACATTTTGTCCTCAAAGTTGATGTTAGAAGCAGGAAAAATGGACAAGCGTAAGGATTTGAGCGAGTTTGACCAAAAGGACCAAATTGTGATGGCTAGACCACTGGATCAGAGCATCTTCAAAACTGCAGCTCTTGTGGGGTGTTCCCGGTCTGCAGTGGTCAGTATCTATCAAAAGTGGTCCAAGGAAGGAACAGTGGTGAACCGGCGACAGGGTCATGGGCGGTCAAGGCTCATTGATGCACGTGGGGAGTGAAGGCTGGCCCGTGTGATCCGATCCAACAGACGAGCTACTGTTGCTCAAACTGCTGAAGAAGTTAATGCTGGTTCTGATAGAAAGGGGTCAGAATACACAATGCATCACAGTTTGTTGTGTATGGGGCTGCATAGCTGCAGACCAGTCAGGTGGTGAGGAAAAACTCCCAAAGATGATGAGGAAGAACCTCATCCTCATTTGGTTGACACTGGACAATGAATAATGTAAATGTTGATGATGTCATTTCTTCAACAGCAATCAAGAGCTCTTGTGGAACATTATAGGTCAGTGTAGTTTCTGAATTAGTTACAGACTTAGCTCTAATTCCTTCCTGCTTATAGTAGTATCAGTAGTAGCTGACTGATATGACGGCAGTTCATAGTCTCCAAGTGGTTCTATCCACAGCAGTCCCCTGGGTCACAGTGTGTCCACGCAGCTCTATCCCCAAGAGCAGTGAGCACCACCAAGCAGCAAGACTCCAACCAGGGGTAGAGCGTCTGGATGTATCAGGGCAGATCCTTCATGAAACAAGATAGTTCCCGTTGTCACTTATGTTATAGCAGCTATAATTGACAGCTCTTATACTGGAGACTCCTCCTCACAGCAGACCTCCATCATATCACCGGTTACTACATGTGATTCATCCCAAAAGTTAATGTGAACGAGCAGTTACTATGGAAACCATAACGTAATATCAGAAGGAGCGCATTCATAGGACCAGTATAAGAAATACAATCCTTAACGATCCTGCTGAATTAGTTATGTTTTGAGGAGGACCTTGATGAAAAACTCAACCTGGAAAATAAAAAATAATTCAGTCCACCAATTCAACAGCAACATTGAGCGTGAGAGCGAGCGTGAGCGTGAGCCGGCGTAGCCTGTAATGAGGATGCAAGGTCGTTAGAGATGACACGCCATTTCGGTACATGCCATTATCGTGACTGCGCTTTGAAATAGATGAAAAACAGCCACTGAATCTCTCTCAATGAACGCCATAAACACACGCCTGGTGTCCTTATTTATTTCTTTCATAAGCCATATTTTCCATCCAATTCCTTCAAGTGGATTTTCCTCAGGGGGAACAGCATGAATGACTAAAACTGAACATGAATATGTGTGTGTATGTGTGTGTGTAAATGTACACACACACACACACACACACACACCATTATATTAACGTACCATATAGCACTAGGTGGCACTATTGATATTGATATATACACTCGGTATCATACATCTGGAGCTCTTCCTCTTCTCTTCTCTTCTCCTCTCCTCTTCCTCTCCTTTTTTCCTTCACTTTTTATCTGAAAGTAATCTTTGAATTAATATCTCATTTCTTAAAAAAAAGGAGTGTGCGTTAATTTGAAGAGGACCCACTTTTTTTCCTTCACACCTATACCCCTCTTCAGCTCTTCTTCGCTCTCTATTTATATTCGCTGCTGTCAAATTGACTTAATCTCAAAATGGAAAGTGTCCAATTTAGTTAACTTCAGCTCAAACAAAGAATCTAACGTATCCCGACTCTGTGAAAGGGAAAGTGCAAATGCTGGAATTTTCTTCTCGTACCCAATTTGTCAATTAGACAGACTTAGGAAGGGGGAAAAAAAAATGCTTACACTTTCTGTATCTGTATATCGCTGTAATCTTTTTCTTTTTTTTTTCTTTTTTGCAAATTTAAGCTTGATTGCTGAGAGTTTTGAAAGAATGAGCCACAAGTTCACCTCGCTCTTGTCTCACGGTGAGATTTTTTCTCTTTTGTTATTTCCACTTCATAAGAAGAAAAACGAACACAGGAATGCACTTTGCCCCCAGTGGATGATTACAGAGAGAAACGGCCGACATGCTGTCGTCATGATGAAAACCTCCAAGGTGCAACAAAACAATCGTGACCAATACAGAGGTCCTTACTGACTTACTAAATACAATTATTAAATTGCAATTTGTTTTTTTTTGTTTTGTTTTGTTTTAAATCTTAATCTGCTCCTAAAACTGGATAGAAAAAATACCTTTGCTCTAGTTAGCTCAAATGTTCATGTTCTATACAGGTAGAGTTCTAACTGTTATTGTATCTATACTAACTGCTTGTTGATGGATGTTTTGATGGCAGATGCACCACATAAACGGATTAAACAAGTGTGTGGAATAGATACGTGTTGGTGTTTAGTGTAAGGTGTTGTTTATGGAAGGAGTCTCCAGTGTCAGCGCTTTGTAACAGTCAGAGGTGAAGCTGTAACTTTGAGCTTTCAGACATCTTCGCAACAGAGGGGATTTACACTTCTCTGCAGTTCCTCAGTAACAAAACAACCTGCATTTATTTGTCTTTAAGAGAGAGAGAGAGAGAGAGAGAGAGAGAGAGAGAGAGAGAAAAGAAAGTAAAGGAATCGCTTACACCAAATAGCTGCTGTAATGTGAGAGAGAATAGGAACTAACTACTTATGTGACATTCCAAAAACAACCCACAAACCAACCATTTAACCTACTCAACCAACTATACACAACCACACCAACCAACCGATAAATGTAATCAATAAACCAACCCAAACAACTTACAAAGCTAACCAACAATCCTAACCAATCAATCCAACCCAATAAACAACCAACCAAACCAACCAACCAACAACCAATAAACACAACCAACAAACCAGCTCAACCCAATCACCAATCAAACCAACCAACCAACAACCAGTAAACACAACCAACCAACCAGCTCAACCCAATCACCAATCAAACCAACCAACCAACAACCAATAAACACAACCAACCAACCAGCTCAACCCAATCACCAATCAAACCAACCAACCAACCAGCCCAACTCAAACAACTAAAAAAACCCAACCAACCCACCCAACCAATAAACACAACCAACCAACCAGCTCAACCCAATCACCAATCAAACCAACCAACCAACCAGCCCAACCCAAACAACTAAAAAAACCCAACCAACCCACCCAACCAATAAACACAACCAACCAGCCCAACCACACCAACCAACCAATAAAACCAACCCAAACAACTAACAAACCCAAACAACAAACCCAACCGACCCAATCCAAACAACTAACAAAACCAACCAACAAGCTAACCCGCAATCCTAACCAATCAACAATGAACCAACCAAACCAAACCAACAACTAACAAACACAACCAAAAAAAGCAACCGACCCAATCAGAAACAGAAACAGCCTTTATTTGTCACATATACATTACAGCACAGTGAAATTCTTTCTTCGCATATCCCATCCTTGGAGGTTGGGGTCAGAGCGTAGGGTCAGCTATGATACGGCGCCCCTGGAGCAGAGAGGGTTAAGGGCCTTGCTCAAGGGCCCAACAGTGGCAACTTGGCGGTGCTGGGGCTTGAACCCCTGATCTTCCAGTCAACGACCCAGAGCCTTAACCACTTGAGCCACCACTGCTCACACCCAACCCACCCCAATCAACAACCAACCAGCCCATCCAGTTCAACCCAACTGATCCACGTTTGTACACAGGTACAGTGTAGTGTACTAGGTTCTGTGTTGTCACTTGTAGCTGTGTATGTTTATGTAGCACCATGGTCTTGGTGGAACAGTGTTTTGTTTTTACTGTGTACTGCACCGGCTGTATTTGGTTATAAAGACAACAGAGCTTCTTGACTTGCCAACCAACCAAATAACTAACATCTATCAAAACATCCAGTAATAACAACATCCAGCTAGTCTGCAAACCAGGACGACTTGACTGGCAATTCTTCAGAAAACAAACCTGGGTTGAAAAAGTGCTAAAGGAAAACAGCACAGGTTTGCCAAGGCTCATTTCATCTCAGGGAATCTTTCATTATTGATCCATTTACATTTGTGAGATGTACTTATAACTTACAATTTGTCTCATGTTATATAACTGAGAAATTGAGAGTTAAGGGCATGGCTCAGGGGCCCAGCAGTAGTAGCTTGGTGGACTTGGGATTTGAACTCACAACCTTCTGATTGATAATCTAAGACCTTAACCACTAAGCTACCACATCTCCTACCAAACCTGCTCTAAATCTGCTTTGTGCCAACATGTACTCTCAAATACTCTATAGAAATAAAACTGGAATGAAATTGGAATTCGTGAAATAAAAGAAACAGCAGCACAGAGAATGACTGACTGACTGAATCTGATTAAACCTGTAGAGTGAAGAGCAGAAGGCTAATTTCCTGACAGGTGACATGCTAACTTACAGTAGGAGGTAAAGCCTTAGCATCGCTAATAAGCATCCGTCGGTGACACAATCAAGAAAGTTGAGAACAATCCACTCATCAAAAGGAGAAGCTCCTATAATTTCACATGATCCCCTTCAGCAGGTTCTATATTATTTATATCATTCTTCTTTTTATATCAGAGAACAGAGAGTCCTCAGCCTCCGAGTGCACACGGAAATGAGAGGATTATTTTCCAACGCTGGTTGCTTCACAGATATCAAGGACAGCTGTGTGGGTCAGGTACACTCTCAGACCGTTTAGAACCCTTGAATCTTGTCACATTTTCTATGTAGAAGAAATTTTACACTTCCTCTATCAGAAGATAGGAGCTCTTGATTATTCAATAAATCCTTAAAGAACACATGAAGAAATCATTTGGTTCATAGGGTGAAGTTTTAAAGTATTAATGCAGAACCCAACAACTGAGTTTTCATCTCTTAAGGTGCTTTGGATTAAAGGCACTATCCCACAGAACCCATATATATGGATAGGTCATGGGTTCCACATGGATCCTTTATGGTTTCTACATAAACTCCTTTTTGGAAGTTATAACTTATCCAGTGAACCCTTGAAGAACCCTTTTTCAATGAGAGTTATTTGGCTTGTCCATCTGGTGAACATTTAAAGGTTCTATGTAGAGCTATGGAGACCTGAGAGGTTCTTAGCTGAAAAGAATGACCAATTGTCAAAGGTTCTAAGAAGAAAAGTTCATTTAAAGATACACCATGGACTGAATCATAGGTGTCTACAGAACCAAAAATTGTTCTTCTACAGCATGAACTCAAAGAACCTTTTTCCATGCATTTTTATTTCTATTAAGAGAGAAAATGCAAGAATTTCTGCATGGGTTTTGTGGACATTTAAGGGTTCTTTACTTTTAAAATGTCTTAAATGCAGTGGCTTTGAAGCATCTCTGAAAAGCAAAAATGTTGTCCTTGGGTTCTTCATAGTAGCTATAAGGGTTCCTTAAGGATTCTTTATGCATGTGCACTTAAAGAAAATGAATTCTTTATAGCTTCTTTGAATAAAATTTCATAGCATCCAAACAGGGCTGTCAAGGGTTCTATATAGAACCTTTAAGGGTCTTCACGAACAGATAGTTGACCATTGAAGTGTTTATCTATCCACGTAGAATGCTTCGGAAGATATAAACGCTTAAATTTATCCAATGAAGGTTCCATACTCAAGGCATTTTGAAAGCGTAGAACTACGCTTTAACTATTCACATTAACTATTCACAGAACCCATAGAAATATTCAGTTCCTCCATGACAAATCTTCAGTCTTCAACAGCTGCTCTGTCTCTCATCACCTTGTGGCTGTTACAGTAAGAAACAAGTGCTTTGGTCTAAAACGTTCCACAGAACACTCACACTATCACACTTGTAGCTCTTCACAATATTCCACTACAATTTCCAAGTCCATCAGTGTGACCGCCCATCAAGTGCCGATGTCACATGTTCCTCAAGCACTGGAGCAATAATGCTAGACAATTCAGAACCATTAAGGGTTGTCACTCAGCAGGAACTCTTAAAGTCTCACTGTGCAACCTACTGAATGTTTCTCCACCAGGAACAGTTCCAAGTAGAACCCATTTATGGTTTTTCCCAAATTTAGTTCTCAACTGAACCCTTGACAAATGCCTTCTGGTCCTTCTAATGCCTTGGAACACTCTCTGAAATGAATGGCCTTGGAACTTTAAAGGATGGTTTTACATGGTTAAATGGTCCTCAAAGGGACAAACCACAGTATTATTTAAATTTTAAAAAAAAAAGGATTCTTCCAAAAAAAACAAAACAAAAAAAACCCCAGACTTTACTGATGTAGAACCTCTACAGTCAAGAACTCACTATCTGCATTGTGACAAGAAAAGTTTTTTAAATGAATGAAATAAAAGGAGCATTTTTGGAGTTCTTTGGTTTGTTCTTCTGGTGGAACCTTACAATAATAAATTAATAATAATGATGATCAATAAATAAATTTCTCCATCAGACTGGCTTCCAAACAGAACCCGTTTAGGAAGCTAAGTCGTCCTTAAATATTCAAAGAACCATTGAGGAACATTTTTGATCCTGAGTGTGTAGATTACTGGAAGTGTTCTTTGGTTCGTTCCCTTAATAGAATCTTAGAATAAAAAAATTCACTATTCACCAGGCTTCCAAACAGAATCCCTTCAGGAAACTAAGAAGTCTTTAAAGATTCAAAAAACTACAGAGGAACTTTTTTTTCTCCTGAGATTATGGGTTCTTTGGTTTTCCTTTGGTGGACCTTTATAATAAAGCATTTCTCTACCAGTACGATCTCCAAAGAGAACCCGTTTAGAAAGCTATGGTGTCCTTAAATATTCAAGGAACCATTGAGGAACATTTATTTTTGAGTGTGTAGATCACTGAAAAAAAGCTTTGGTTTGGAACCTTACAATAAAAATTTCACTGTTAGCCAGGTTTCTGAACAGAACCCTGGCAGAAATCTAAGAAGTCCTAAAAGATTCAAAGAACCTTGAATTTTTTTTCCCTGAGATTGTAGTTCACTTAAACAAATAAAATTACGGGTTCTTTGGTTTTCCTTTGTTGGAACATTATGATGAAGCATTTCTCTACAAGTATGACTTCCAAACAAAATCTGTTTAGGAAGCTAAGGAATCCTTAAATATTCAAAGAACCACTGAGGAACATTTTTTGAGTGTGTAGATCACTGAAAAATAAAGCTTTGGTTTGCTCCTTGTTTGGTTAGGAAGTAAAGTAAAGTAAAGTTAGGTTAAAGTAAAAATTTCACTGTTAGCCATGTTTCTGAACCTCTGTAGGAATCTATAGGAATCTAAGAAGTCCTAAAAGATCCAAAGAACCATTGAGGAACACTTTTTGTTTCCTGAGATTGTTGTTCACTTAAACAAATAAAGTTTGTTTAAGGTTTGGTTTTCCTTTTGGTAGAACTTTATAATAAAGCATTTCTCTACCAGTACAACCTTTAAACAAAACCCTTTTAGGAATCTAAGAAGATCCCTAAGATCCAAAGAACTATTGAGGAACATTTTTTCCCTTGAAAAATTAAGCTTTGGTTTGGAACCTTACAATAAAAAATCTACTGTTAACCAGGTTTCTGAACAGAACCCCTGTAGGAAGCTCTGAAGCCATGTGACTACGAGTCTGATCTCAGATCATCAGTTTGAGGTCGTAATGCTGGTCTTGAGCCTGAGATCAGATTGAAATGGAACTGATGGTTGAGTTTTGAGAGGACTGCAGGTGGCTCATTGTTTTTTGACGTAAATAGACTTTAACATCTGCTTTTACCTCAGACAAAAAAAGCAGGTGTGTTAAAAAGATCTCTCTTCACACTCCTTCTGGACAGATCTCTGGACAGATTAAAGCAGCTTATATATATATATATATATTTTTTTTTCTTTTTTCAAGGTACAAGAGTTCCATAATTGAAGCTCCTCTTTCACATTTAATGACTTACTTCCACTATTACAGAGACGCAGACAAGCTCAACAGTTCATTCTCAGCCTCGCTACGAGATACACCATTTATTCTCTTCTAACTGATGCTGGAAATGTGAAAGACTACAAATAAAAAGAATTAGACTTCACACACACTTTTATTTTTCACAGCTCAGGCATCAGACACTCAGAGAAATGAAGCTCAGCCAGTCATCCTGACTCTTGGAAATTTTTCATAAAAAAATCAAGAAAGCCAGGCTTAATTTTTGCTGGCTACGTAGTCCTATCTGTTGGGGTAACAAGACTTATAGAATTCTACATCCTGATTGGTCAGAATGTGTCGGGTAATTTTCTGTAAAAGTACTAACACGCCTTCCAATCACAGGTTTATATTAATATGGTTGTAAACTTGGATGTACACAGATCAGGCATAACAATATGGCCACCTAATATGGCCGCCTAATATTGTGTTGGTCCCCCTTTGGCTGACAAAACAGCCCTGACCTGTCGAGGCATGGACTCCACTAGATCCCTGAAGGTGTACTGTGGTATCTGGCACCAAGATCCTTTAAGCAGCAGATCCTTTAAGTCCTGTAAGTTGTCAGATGAGGCATCCATGGATCAGACTTGTTTGTCCAGCACATCCCACAGATGCTGGATTGGATTGAGATCTGGGGAATTTGAAGGCCACCTCAAACTGGTTGTTGTGGTCATCAAACCATGATCAAATCCTGAAGCATTCCTGCTTTGTGGCACGGCGCATTATCCTGCTGGAAGAGGCCACTGCCATCAGGGAATACCGTTTCCATGAAAGGGTGTACATGGTCTGGAACAATGCTTAGGTAGGTGGTACTTGTCAAAGTAACATCCACATGGATGGCAGGACACAAGGTTTCCCAGCAGAACATTGACCAGAGCAGGACACTGCCTCCACAGGCTCACCTTCTTCCCATAGTGCATCCTGGTGCCATGTGTTCCCCTGGTAAGAGATGCACACGCACCCGGCCATCCACATGATGAAAAGAAAACGTGATTCATCAGACCAGGCCACCTTCTTCCATTACTCCATGGTCTAGTTCTGATGCTCACGTGCACATTGTTGGTGCTTTCAGTGGTGCACAGCGGTCAGCATGGACACCCTGACTGGTCTGTGGCTATGCAGCCCCATACACAACAAACTCTGATGCACTGTGTATTCTGACCCCTTTCTATCAGAACCAGCATTAATGTCTTTAGCAGTTTGAGTAATGGTAAAATTTTCTTTAAGGAAGATGTTTATTTAAAATTTATGGAAGGAGTCTACAGTGTCAGAGGTAAAGCTGTAACTTCTAAAGAACAGAAAAAGAAAGGCTTGTGTCATGCAAGTGAGAACAGAAACCGACGGCTGCACAAGATTAAGCTGGGAATTTTTTACATTTTATTTTGCTTTAACACTTTGATATCACTTTATATGAAGTGTAGAGGTGAGTGCCAGACTGTTTAATCTCACTCCTGTTTTCTACTGATAGAATTCCACCTGCAGTTATGTTTCTTCTCCTTAATTTTCCCAGAGGCCCCAAAAAATGGAGTTTGCTCCTGTGTCCATGTTGATGATTGAGTGTCTTTGTCATGTTCCACTCCACAGTGGTGGTTAATATGAAGCTCATATGAAAGTAGACGCTCTGGACTTTGTAGTGTTTTTCTGTTTTTCCTCTAGCCTTTTTACCTAGGGGTTTTATACACTATATTGCCAAAAGTATTCGCTCACCCATCCAAATAATCAGAATCAGGTGTTCCAATCACTTCCATGGCCACAGGTGTATAAAATCAAGCACCTAGGCATGCAGACTGTTTTTTACAAACATTTGTGAAAGAATGGGTCGCTCTCAGGAGCTCAGTGAATTCCAGCGTGGAACTGTGATAGGATGCCACCTGTGCAACAAATGCAGTCGTGAAATTTCCTCGCTCCTAAATATTCCACAGTCAACTGTCAGCTGTATTATAAGAACGTGGAAGTGTTTGGGAACGACAGCAACTCAGCCACGAAGTGGTAGGCCACGTAAACTGACGGAGCGGGGTCAGCGGATGCTGAGGCACATAGTGCGAAGAGGTCGCCAACTTTCTGCAGAGTCAATCGCTACAGACCTCCAAACTTCATGTGGCCTTCAGATTAGCTGAAGAACAGTGTGCAGAGAGCTTCATGGAATGGGTTTCCATGGCCGAGCAGCTGCATCCAAGCCATACATCACCAAGTGCAATGCAAAGCATCAGATGCAGTGGTGTAAAGCACGCCGCCACTGGACTCTAGAGCAGTGGAGACACGTTCTCTGGAGTGACGAATCGCGCTTCTCCATCTGGCAATCTGATGGACGAGTCTGGGTTTGGCGGTTGCCAGGAGAACGGTACTTGTCTGACTGCATTGTGCCAAGTGTAAAGTTTGGTGGAGGGGGGATTATGGTGTGGGGTTGTTTTTCAGGAGCTGGGCTTGGCCCCTTAGTTCCAGTGAAAGGAACTCTGAATGCTTCAGCATACCAAGACATTTTGGACAATTCCATGCTCCCAACTTTGTGGGAACAGTTTGGAGCTGGCCCCTTCCTCTTCCAACATGACTGTGCACCAGTGACCAAAGCAAGGTCCATAAAGACATGGATGACAGAGTCTGGTGTGGATGAACTTGACTGGCCTGCACAGAGTCCTGACCTCAACCCGATAGAACACCTTTGGGATGAATTAGGGCGGAGACTGAGAGCCAGGCCTTCTCGTCCAACATCAGTGTGTGACCTCACAAATGAGCTTCTGGAAGAATGGTCAAAAATTCCCATAAACACACTCCTAAACCTTGTGGACAGCCTTCCCAGAAGAGTTGAAGCTGTTATAGCTGCAAAGGGTGGACCGACGTCATATTGAACCCTATGGATTAGGAATGGGATGTCACTTAAGTTCATATGCAAGTCAAGGCAGGTGAGCGAATACTTTTGGCAATATAGTGTATTTATAGAAAAGTTACCCTTCCCCAAAAATTTGTGTTTTTTTCCACACAAATGTTTGTATCTTCAAAGTAATTGTAGATATCAGGCCCATTTTGGCTCTCTGAGATGTTCTCCAAGTGCTTGAAAAAAGCACTCAAATTTGATCTTCAATCAGTGTAAGGTTCTCCAACAGAGGGGAAAACACACGTCTAAAACATACTGAAAGCCAACAGACTCGTTTTAGGTCAGACTCACAGCCAGAATATCGTTTGTTTCTTTTTATTGATTGAAGATCTAAACTAGAAAATTTAAACTAGCACTGTGATAAAATGCATTTTCAGAGCTGCGGGTTGCACATCACTATCTAATCTCACTTGGCTAGTTTAGGCAGATCAGTGGCAGAAAGTAAATCTCTTTAGTCTTCAAATGCTGGAGATCAGAAACACAAGCTCAAGGTGAAGACGTTCAGCATTTCTCTATGTTCCAGGGTGCAAGTTTGTTGACCTGTGAATTCACATCAGATTAGAAGGCTGACACTTCACAGCATGACCTCTTCAGAAAAATGCCAAGATAGAGGAAGCACTGATTATATCGCTACCTGAATTGCTGCATGAGTTTATAGTCGTGTTTAATTTAGATCCATCAACACAGACAAGGTAGCTGGTTAGATCTCTAACACTATCAAACGCAGGATCACTAATTTAGCTGACTAGTTTACTGCTAACAGGGATAAAACAAAATGCAGTGGTGTGTGATATCAAATCCGGTTGCCACCATATTTGCAGCGATACACCTCAGAAGAAATCTGGCATGCTGAAAGTCGAGTGTTGTTACCATCTCTCGATCAACATAATCTCAGAGTTTATTGTTTAAGCAGCATCTCTGACCAGGATGGAGCGGTTCCTGACGATGAACACGTCACATAATTTGAACGTACCTCACCCCCGTTCCTGTTTGGTTCCTCCAAGTTCCTTCATTATACCTCGGTAATGGATTTCGTTTTGCCCTTCATTCCAATGTTACGACTCCGTTCTGAACATATACAATAATTACGATTTAAAATCAGAGCAGCCACAACTGGTCTGTCAGTAGATTGGAGGGGCTTAGATAGGATTTGATAGGATTTTACAGGATTTTACGGTAACGACACACGAGGAGAGAATGTGAATAATTGTTTCTTTCGGTGCAGCTTGAAAATGTGTTGAATTTCAGATCCATTTCAGGAATTGGTGCAGGAACAGCTTTGATTCAGAGCAGGATTTGACCATGGAGACATGTGCTGTGTTTGTGATAAATAAGCAGAGGATTGTTTGTTTACTCTCTGAATGACAAGAGGGACAGGAATGGCCGAGGGAAACAGATGGACAGGGTCTTCAGGGGGCTTCAGGCGCACTTGAGCTGCAAAGCTGTTTCACCTCACCCAGGGCTTTGACTGAGCTGGAGCCAGAGCCTCTCTCTCTCTCTCTCTCTCTCTCTCTCGTGTGCTTGGGTCCCCTGATGGTTGGAAATGAGCTCGGGCAGATCTGACAGGCTGATCGCTGCCTCCTGCTTTGCTGTTGTGTCTGAATGGAGGCCTGTGACATTCACTAGAAGCAAATCAGCCTCTTCTTTTACACAAATTACCTCCGGACACCGGGGCTTGTCACGACACCAAGGCGGCTGATGAGGACTACTTGATCTTTGTGGGATAAACTCCACAGTGAGCTTAACCTCCAGCGAGAGATCACCGGATTCTTTTCACCCCTCGGTCTGTCACCTCTACAGCTCCGCTGCCTGATTTTTTTTTTTTAATAGGAAGGTGACCTGATTGCAGAGGGGAAATATTCAAGCCGTGGGTAAACAAGCCATGGTTAAAAAGGCAGATATAATAGAATTTGCAGCGATCGTGTACGTGATTCTGCGCAAACACAGCAAAAGGAAAGCTAACGAGTTTGCCTGCAGTGCCTGTAGACAATTATGTTTAAAAAAGAACAAAAACAATTCCGATTTTTTTTGTCCTTGGTCATCCTTCAAATCATCAAAGCTCCCACGTTCTTAACAAAATACCACAATTTCAGAGTGCGCTAATTACAGCGCCCGGAACCCGGGATCTCGCAGAATTTCTCATAATCAGGTTTCTTTGACTTCAGATCAAAACATGTGTGGAGGCTGACAGATATGTGTGTGTGCATTTTGTAGCAAAAGAGGACTAAAATAAAAGAAACACAAATGAAACAAGGTCTGAAATAAACAGGGCATTTATGACTCATACACAGAGCCGGATAGTGGGAATGCTGAACACTGTACGCTTAAACAGACTGAATCACTGAAACAGACTGAATCACTGAAACAGACTGAATCACAGAAACACCGAATCACCAAAACAGACTGAATCACCGAAACAGACTGAATCACTGAAACAGACTGAATCACTGAAACAGACTGAATCACAGAAACACCGAATCACCAAAACAGACTGAATCACCAAAACAGACTAATTCACTGAAACAGACTGAATCACTGAAACACAGAATCACCAAAACAGACTAATTCACTGAAACAGACTGAATCACTGAAACACAGAATCACCAAAACAGACTAATTCACTGAAACAGACTGAATCACTAAATCACCAAAACAGACTGGATCACTGAATCACCAAAACAGACTGAATCACTGAATCACCAAAACAGACTGAATCACTGAATCACCAAAACAGACTGAATCACTGAATCTCCATAACAGACTAATTCACTGAAACAGACTGAATCACAGAAACAGACTGAAACCCCAAAACAGACTGAATCACTAAAACGGACTGAATCAGAGAATTACCAAAACAGACTGAATCATTGAAATAAACTGAATCAATGAATCACTGAAACAGACTAAATCACTGAATCAGACTGAATCACCAAAAACAAACTGAATCACCAAAACGGACTGAAACACTGAAACGGACTGAACCATTGAATCACCAACTCAAACCGAATCACTGAATCACCAAAACAAACTGAATGACCGAAACAGACTGAAACATGGAGGCGCTGTTAACTATAATCAAACCATTAGGCCTGGAGTCTCATAGTATTTTTGGGTCTCTTTCTCTTCCAAACACCAAAAAGTAGCTGAAAATGCTATAGCAGCTATGAATACTAGTTCCATCATCATACTCTAAGGCTTCTCACACGTAAAATATTTCCCCTGGGTCCTAGTAAACCTCGGGTAAAGGGAATCCTGGATTGTGTAGTTAGAGGTCTAGTCGACCAAAAGTTTGTTCCTCAATATCTGACTTCCTCAAATTTTCCAGCGTAATGTATTTCCCTCCCCCTACGTCGCGCACTTCCGTGATGTTCAGTGTTTTGCCGCCTGACTCTATCTACCGAGGTGTTTTTACGTGTTTAAGTGTAGCTACATCCTGGTTTTCACCTGATATGAGGCACAGAGGCGCTGTTCAGGTTCTGATCGGGTTTCTGTCACTAAGCGACTAGCCGTAACATTCTAACAGCGCGTGGTTTCACGCTGTACACGTTTATCACCATGATGTGGAGTTAGCACTGTAAACACTGCCGTGCCGATCCTGCTTCAGAGCAGAGTTTCATAACCCCAGGGGAAAAAGACCTGCTTCTAAATTCCATGTGCGAAACCTTCCTCTACCCCGGGGGTAAAAACCTTACATTTTTTCTGCCTTAAAAATGAAAGTGTGACACGTGAACAGCTTCACCAAGTGCTGACACTGGAGACTCCTTCCATTAACATTAAATCCACCTTACAGAACACTTCTTTAAGCCTGATTTTGAACAATTCACTGTTTACGTGGATCCTTCAGTGTGCACAACTCTCAGACTGAGCTATCGTTACTATGGAACTGATAATGTATTCAAGCATTCGATCGTAAATAGCCTCACAATTTCGTGCCGCAACTTTTGACCAGTCAGAATCCGGGATTCGAAAAAAAGCCACCTGTAAAGAAATCTCTGGCCGATCGATTGCTAATGATGCAAGATTTCATCTTTTTTTATTTGCACAATACATTCTCCTGAGGAGTTGAAATGGCTGTTGTTATAAACCCAGCCTCGGCAAGTACTTCTCAGGGTCGCATTTTGAAGCAGGACTTTCTTTGAAGTCTCTAAAAGACTAACGTTTGGCCCTGAACATGGATACAAAATACACTCGAGTACTAGGCGATAAAGGCTATAAATAAAATCTAAATAGATGTAAAAGGCCTGATATTTCTAGTATGGATGCTACCATCTGCCAAATGTCGGCATTATATTCCTCTCAGGCCATTTTTTCCGGGCAGCAACCGTGAGCGTGGAAATGCAGCAAAGAGGAAGGAAAGGGCACCATCAGGTAACTACAGGCTACAGGCTAAGATAATCTCTGCAGCTATTACAGTACTGAACCAGGCCTATTTTCTCTGGTTGGTTCCTGTAATTATGTGCTTTGCTGTTGTTTTCACACTTTTCAGCATCCTTTGCAGTAATGCGATGTCAGGCGCCGAAATGCACAAGAGAGAGAACATTGAGTACTGTAGCTGATTATTTTCAAGCCACAGCAAACCTTTAGTCATTCTGCTAAAAGCTCGGTGGCTATGTGGCTGTTCGCTGCTCGCGCTGGCTGCCGCGCCTCAGGGAATCGTGTCGCTACACTAACCGGTGTGAGAAAAGGTTGAGGGGGTAATTAAAACCAAATATTAAAGGAAAAAAAAAAGTTGCCGTGCAGTCCAGGGGTGAAATTTCAGATCAATAGAGGAAGAAGGAGAGCCGCAGTTTCCTGCCCAGAGCTTCTCCTGCCTCACACTGTGCAACGCAAACCGACCAACTCCGCTTCCTGCCGACTGTTAGACAATTAAACAGCAGTCTCCCACTTACAGAGCTCACCGAGATAAAAGTATTTAGCTCCAGATTTCAGCTGAAGCTTTTCCAGGGAGTTAAAGTATCAGAACAGGATTTCTCTTCTTAGGAATATAATTAAAGGAACGCTCCAGTATTTTTTTAAACCTAATCTCCATCCACTGTATCTGTAGTGTGTGTGTGTGAGTGTGTGTGATTATCATAGACATGAAATCCCTGCTCTGAGAAAAGAACAGAAAATTTGTTCACTCACGTATAATGGAAGGCTAAGGGCAGACGGTGAACTAGCGAATTCACATGCGCACACGTTTTTAATAGCGCTAAGCCTTGAAAAATTCATCCTTTCAGAAAAGGAAGTAGATTTTCGCTTGCGGCTCTAAGACGTCCCCGCTAAGATCTTCGCTCGTCCTGACAACTTTATTGTTTTTTTGTGGAACAGCTGGAGAGTGTGTTACTGGGTAATGATTGTTCATTTATTTCATTAGATGTAGCTTAATTGTCTGTTAGCAGGGAGTTTTTGTAGCTTGTTAGACAACGAACAATTGCTTTTTATCTTTGCTAGCTTTTTATGACTAATGGAGATTGTGCCCAAGGTTTGCACTGATAAATGAAGAAAATGTTTGCTGTGGATGTGGAATAAAGTCATTGGATCTTACCTGGGAAAAATTTTGGCTACACTTCAAGGCTACAAATCTAAAGCATCAATATGAAATTATCCAAATAAACCAGAGTGAAATTTGGGGATCAACATGTTCTTTTTAAGTGTATTGGCATTGCTGTCTCCCAACTCCAGTGTTTTATCCAAGGGTAATATTAAGAATATGAAAAAAAAAACCCACACCCAACACACATGAAGCCATTTCTCCAGAGATTAGCAAAACCAAACCATAACACAACCTACACAAACAAAACTAGCTTCCTTAAACATAAACAAAACCCAAAAATCCCACAATTCCTACCAAATGGTTCTTCAAAATCCCTTCCAAACCCTAAAGCAGGACAAATCTGACAACAGCACCTAGCTCCATCTGCTGATTTATATAACTAACCAATGAACAAATACAACTTCAGCAAGTACACAAGATTTAGTTTAAGCACAAACACAACAGAGAACCAGGATCAGAAAGTCAGCCTTATTGGTTTTGATGCTCCACTTTCAGGAAGTGAATCAGGTGTAGCACTCAGCAGCTCAGCATGGAGCTGGCTCCCCCTAGAGAGATGGAGGACACACACACACACACAAACACACACATAATCAAATCACAGAATACCTGCAGCTTTCCCTAGTACATCCTGTACCACCCAGGTAGTGTATTTCTCCTGTTCTCCTCATGGGGTTCCTCCATGTTCTCCGGTTTCTTCCCACATCTCAAAAGCATGCAGGTTTATTGCCTTATTAACTAATACTAATATTACTACTACTACTACTACTACTACTAATAATAATAGTATCAGTGTTGCTAATCTTTTTTCAGCAGAAACTAGCAAATGCATCCTCAAAATAAGGACGTGTGAGCATGGAAAAGCAGTGGGGATTAATGATTGGTTGTTGGGGAACAGTGGTGATTAGTGATTGGTTGCTGGAAGACTATTTAGTGACTGGTTGTTGGGAACAATGGAGATTAGTGACTTGGTGTTGGGAAAAATGATCAGTGATTGGTTGTTGGGAACAATGGGGATTAGTGACTGGTTGTTGGGAACAATGGAGATTAGTGACTTGGTGTTGGGAAAAATGATCAGTGATTGGTTGTTGGGAACAATGGGGATTAGTGAGTGGTTGTTGGGAGCAGTGGTGATCAGTGATCGGTTGCTGGGAACCATTGGGATCAGTGGTTAGTGACTGGTTGTTGAGAACAATGGGCAGCAGTGATTGGTTGTTGTGAAAAATGGGAATTAGTGACTTTTTGGGGGAAATGGGGATCAGTAAGTGGTTGTTGGGAACAATGGGGATTAGTTAGTAGTTGTTGGGAGCAGTGGTGATCAGTGATAGGTTGTTAAGAACAATGGGGATCAGTGATTGGTTGTTGGGAACAGTGGTGATCAGTGATTGGTCTTTTTGCCTCACTTTAAAATAACCAGTCACTACTCCACACTGTTCCAGTCGATTGAACTCGCTCTCTCACCTAACCATCAGCAGTGATGTGATCTGGAGAGCTGTATATCGAGTGCAGGACCATCGCTAACGTCTGTTCAAAAAGTCTCTAGAGTTCTCTAGAGTAATAATATTAGTAGCAAATGCTGAAATATTTAAGACTCCAGATAAAGCACTTTTTAGTAGCGAGTAGAAATACACGGAAAAGCAAAGATCAATGAAAAAACACTCATTCCTTTATAAGCGAGTTTGGAGTAAACAGGTTCTCTGTTCTTTTATCAGTGCAGGGAAATATGATGAAAACTCTCTCTCTCTCTCTCACACACACACACACACACACACACACACACACACACTGAAAATGCAGTAAAAGGAAAAAAAACAGGATGTATTTTTAAAGGCTAATTATTCAGCTGAAAGTCATTACACCAAGGTAAAGACAATATTGGGTTAAGATTGCAGTCCTGTAACGGAGATGTGCGGCGTTTACTGTTCATCTCTGAACAATCTTAAACCTTACATTTACATGGCCATTTTAAATTAAAAAGGATCACCAAGTCCTCCCAAAAGCGACATTAAGTTTCGGGGAAAATGGTGTTTTGTCTCCTCCTGACATCGCCAATGAAAAACACACTGATATTAAAAGACGTGTTATTGTACTGTTTATATCCTTTATGCTTTGCCTCTGTGGGGTGTTAACTGCAGTCTCTCATTAAGAAGAACCTGGGAGCTGACACATTCATGAGGTCCTGAAGATGCGAATCCAGCCAAATATAACTCCTGAGGATATCACCAGCCTCACATTCTTCACAACCTTTAAATAGGAAGATTCCTGCATTCCTGATACTTTTGCTGATATAAGTAATATTTAAAGCGGTGAGTTTGTGCTTCATCGTGATGTTTCATTTAGCGACTTCAACAAGAGCTACAGATTCTGAGCGGATCTGAGAAGGTGTTGAAGGTGAAGCAGAGAAACTTGGAGAAACAGAGAAATGAGGAATGATGTGTTTTAATGAGTTTATTGTAAGCTTTCTGGTAATAATCGTCACAAAGCAATCAACAAATAGGAAACTTCAAAGTTCACACAGAGTCATGAAGTCGGAATTACGACATCAGTTGCGTCCAGGTCACTTTGGTCAGAGCGAGATGGAGGTGAGTAAGGTTTTTAACTCGACTGTTTTATTTATGAAACCGCTGTAAACTTTATTGTTACGTATGATATCAGAATCAAACCGTTTCTGAGAAATCTTAACCAGTTTAACCAATACTTATCAAAGTGTTTGCACATTTACAACTGCCTGGACAAATGTCTGGAGCTGCACTAAAGAATTTCACTCACTTCTACACTTGTGTTGATGTGATAATAAAGAGATTTGATTTTGATTTGAGTTTGCTTGTACAGCAGAACCTCGGCATAGGAATTTAATCCACTCTGGAGGTTGAGTTCTTAAGGCAAAAATTTTATTGAAACGAATTTTCCCATAAGAAATAATGTAAATGCAGATAATCCGTTCCAGCCGCCCAAAAATATTCCAATAGACCAATATTCCCAATACTCAGCGTATGTAAACTGTATGGCTGCTTACAAAGAACTGACCCAAGTCGTTCCACCAAGCTTGGGCTAAAAATAGAACAGACCGCCCACATCACCAATCTGTCAACAAAAAAACACCCGAAAAATCACCTAGCTTTTGAACGTATGCCGAAGGTAACACTGTTATCGTGGGTAACGTTGACTCTTTCGCTGACTGAAAAAAAACCCTGGAAAATTCGTAAACTCACTTCGGTTGGCTTCGCTTGGCCGAACATGCTTTCTTACGCCGAGGCAAATATCTTTCAAAATTTAAATTTTTAGGGTGACAATTCATAAGGGAGGACATTCATATGCCAAGTTTCCACTGTATTTCAGTAACTTGCCTCATAAATCAAACACATAATAACAGTAAATAACAGAAATTAGCTTCTGAGACAAGGAAACATTCAATTTCAACTAATTTACCCTCAGCTACAGAAGCTGCACCTGTCGATTCCTTCTGACTGACACGCCTCCGACTCGGAAACTCAGATCTCAAAGCAAATCCCACTCGTAATTACGACTTTGTGGTGGTGTTCACGCACCGTTCATCAATTCGTAAATACCATCTTTCCGACACACCGTAATACAAAACACACAACTCCAGTGACAGAGGTGGAGATTGAACCAAAACGGAAACGAGCACAAGCTTGTGATGCTTATTGCCATGGGAACCACGTTGCGAAAGGGGAATCCGTGCCAGGAAGAGAATAAATACTGTATTTCTCCGTCTGGTCTGTTATCGTTGTTAAAAACAACCATGCTGTCAGTCCACTAATCTGACCAGAGAGGGAAAATAAAACGAAAAATACAGGAAAGTCTGTAAAACTCTCCTCTCTCTCTGACCTACTGTCTTTAGCCCTGAAGCTAGTTTCTGCTAAAATCAGCTGCCTTCAGCTAAATTATTTATGTAATTGCATGTGATTGACGGCAGCAGAAGATCTACAGGGGACGCTGCGCTGGTTAATGTTTAAAAAACGACAGATTTTTTTTACGTGGAAAGGTCTGCTATAGTATTTGTTCAGTTCAGAGACCGCTGTGCTAAGAGCTCTCACCCGGATAGATACTGTATTAATGTTTTCCACTTCACTTCGTTGATCAAATCAGCATCGGAGCTAGGGCATTTCTTTAGCTAAAAAGACAATAATTAAGGAGTCAGCTGCTGAGATTTGCTCTGAAAATCCAGGAACACTTCCTGTCAGAAAAGTCCTCACCATCCTATGTGTTTCTACGACAAGTTCATGATTTCGAACATTCTTTACTGTCATTTATATGCCAATAATGATCGTCAGTCTGGAATGTTTTCCTTTCTGGATTTATCAGGAATCAAATTGACCCAGTAGAAAGTTCTCACAAAAAAATATTAAAAAAACATCTCAGGAAACAATCTCTCTTTAAAAAATATATATATCATCATTCACTTCTGATTTGACTTCGGTAAGCAAATACTATCCTGGGAACACTGGGAGTGAGGTGGGAATCCCAGTAAGATTCCAGTCCATCTAAAGGCATCACACATTCACACACTAATTTACACTTAGAGGTGATTTACTGCAGCTGATCCACCTACAGTATGTTTTTGGGAGGTAGGAGGAAACCGGAGAACCTGGAAGAAACCCATGTGCTGAGTGTTCTCCTTTCTGCACCATCATTTATCTCCAGCCTTTAACTCTTTTCCAAGATGGAGTTTCCACTGTTCCTCTGGTTCTGTTCATGTTGATGATTGAACATTTTTGTCATGTCTCACTCCACACTGGTGTTTAATATGAAGCTCATGAAAGTAGACACTCGGGACTTCAAGAAGTTTTAGTGTTTCAGAAGGATTTCTGTTTTTAGCCTACTAGCGGCAATATATTTATAGAAAAGTTCCAAAAAAAACCCCAAAAATGTTAAATGTTAGTTAATTTTTTCCACAGAAATGTTTGTATCTTCAAAGTAAATGTTGAGATCAAACCCATTTCTGCTCTCTGAGATGCTCCAAGTGCTAAAAGCCATCTAAAAAGCAGCTCAAATTTCATATTCAACCAGTAATATTCTGTGTAAGGTTCTCCAACAGAGGGAAAAACACACTAAAACTCGACAGACTTATTTTAGCTCAGACTCACAGCCAGAACATCATTCAGTTCTTTATACTGATTGAAAATCCCCCATAAGTCCATGTCCGTTCCACCAGGAGAACAGAACACTGGTGTAACTGGGAAAACGGGTTATATAAGCATACTGGAGTGAGGTACTGTAAAATTCTGAGCATGATGTTACATGTAAAGATACACCACAAATTCCTCCTCTCAGCACACACTGATGCTAAAATGTTTGCGTGTGTTTCATACCATCACTGATCTGTTATCAAACATGTTCACCTGCTCCGAGTTCATCCCCTTCATTCATTTGTCTTTCTATACCTTAGCCATGTTTTTTGTTTCTTCCATGCCTGTGTACTCTTTTAGGATGAAGGATTATCCGAGATTGGCGTTGTACGCCCGTGTTTTGACCCACGCCACGCAATATGAACGTCGGATTAGCCCGATTAACCCACACGCCACATCTTACACGCTCGAGTCCTGCCTCGTCTTCACCGACGCTACACCGCGGCTATGGTAATACATAAAGAAACAACACGCAGGACCAAACCGAGCCTAGTACCAAATTGTGTAATGCGTCGTAGGCGTGTGTCAAAGAACCTTTAGGCATGATGACTCCCACTGCCTGGTGGTTTAAAGAAATAGAAATGCTGAGCTGAAAATCCGGGGTCATAGTCTGTCTGTTACTAAGCCTACACAAATCCAGCAGCTCATTTACCTCAGGCAGAAACTCGTGTGGTGGTTTTACCCTCCCGTACGTCAGAACCGGGTCGCTCCCGTCTCCTCTGTCCAACTTCTCTGACACACATCTTGATCTGCGCCGTGAATGGACACATTGTCTCAGCGGGTCAGCGGCAGAGACTTTAAGTGTCACTCATAATTTCAGCGCCATCTGAAGCCTGTTCCCAGAAGAAGTCGAGCTAGAGTGTGAGCACAAAAAGCCCCACAGCAGAGGGTCAGAACCTCGCCTGATGGGTCTTGGCAAATCCACCACATGTCTGGTGAGGTTTTGTTGGATCCCAGTATGGCTCAGAGCACTGGGTTTTTTACACACAGACTCTTGTATTTACGCAAGACAGAACTGGTTTGTAAAACGTATGAAAATAAAGATATGTGAATGAAAATATGTGTATTTTATTAGGATCAGAATTAAAATGGAAGTGTGGGAAGTTCGCTGTTACAATTATTTTAGAATTGAAAAGTATTTTTCAGATGGAAATAGAGGGCTAATGAAGGTTAATGTTGGGGGCAGGGGGCAGGGATAACATTTTTAGTGTTTTCTGTACAACCTGATATTCAAATTTATGCAAAATGTACAAATACTACTACTACTACTAATAATATTAGTAATCAGTCCTTGGGCTGGATTTGATTAACTATTCCAGTGATACCATATACTGTATATACACCAATCAGGCATAACATTGTGAGCAGTGAGAGGTGAAGTGAATAAGACTGAGTATCTCCTCATCATGGCACCTGTTAGTGGGTGGGATATATTACGCAGCAAGTCAACATTTTGTCCTCAAAGTTGATGTTAGAAGCAGGAAAAATGGACAAGCGTAAGGATTTGAGCGAGTTTGACGAAGGGCCAAATTGTGATGGCTAGACCACTGGATCAGAGCATCTCCAAAACTGCAGCTCTTGTGGGGTGTTCGCGGTCTGCAGTGGTCAGTATCTATCAGAAGTATTCTTTAAGTCCTGTAAGTTGAATCCATGGAGGCCCCACCTCACAACTTACAGGACTTACAGGTGCCAGATACCACAGCACACCTTCAGGGATCTAGTGGAGTCCATGCCTCAACGGGTCAGGGCTGTTTTGGCAGCAAAAAGGGAACCAACAAAGTATTAGGCAGGTGGTGATAATGTTATGGCTGACCGGTGTATATAGAGCAGGGGTGTCCAATCTTATCCAGAAAGGGCCAGTGTGGGTGCAGGTTTTCATTCCAACCAAGCAGAAGCTACACCTGATTCCAACTGGCTAATCAGTAGATCTTGGCTTTCAGTATACTCAGGTGTGGCTTCTACTCAGCTGGAATGAAAACCTGCACCCACACCGGCCCTTTGCGGCTAAGATTGGACACCCCTGATATAGAGCTATTGTTGAATTTTGCCTGGTCAGAAGATCGTATGTACAAGTGGAAATCTTTATTACTGATTATTATTTCCCTTATTATTAAAATCTTATTGTTTCCATTTTGAGCCCGTGTCAGTAAGAAAATATGGTGGAATCAACATCTTACTTTATTTTTTGTAGTTGATTAAGAGAAGGTTTACTTACATCTTGCTGTACAACTAACCAAAGCGACCCGAGGGCGTAATTACGACTTCCCGATTCAAAACTAAGACGTCTTCCGAGCAGAACTCAAACACTACGGTTTCTATAGTAACATCAACATAGAGAACGATGTACATAATCGTCGAAATGTAGATATTTATTGAAGGTTTATGGAAGGAGTCTCCATAGGAAGTGTTTTATGCCTCTTGGTTTCAATTCTGTCTAATTAACTGATCATGGAATAGAATGAATAAATAACATTCTGACCAATCAGAATCGAGAATTCTGCCTCATTACAAACATCTCTTTTAATATTTTCTCTCTAAACCACATGATAACCACATGATGGGGGAAAAAAACTTGTTTGTTTTGATGTATCATTATTCAAATCTTTGCCTCAGGCAAGTTGTTGCTTTATTTATTTATTTTTATTTTATTTATTTTTTATCACGCTCATGAACATGATGTGATATACTCATAATTTATTATTGACAAATATTGGAAGCTGGATATTTTTTTAAATTTTTTTTTGGAAGTCTCTAAAACCTGGTGTCTCGTCTGTATTACCGTAAAGCGCGCAGCCGTGCAGGCCATCAGTCATTTTGAGCGGATGTGAATGGAAAATGGATTGGAGTTCTAGTGAGAACCATTTTTGACGCCGGAGACGATTGTAGCACCGTAACAAAGATGGAAGGAGAATTCAGGAAGAAAGTTGGATATAGTGTGGAATATAAGCAAGCGTGTGGCATCTGAGGGAAATGAGATGATAAGTATGCTTCCTTTCTTTCTGCTGTTCACTACACACACACACACACACACACACACTGCAGATCGAGGAAGGAGAGAGAGAGAGAGAGAGAGAGAACCTTGTTGCTAGGATACAGAGCAAGGCTCTTTAAAGTGAGAACCGAGGAAAGAGACAGAGAGAGAGAGAGAGAGAAGAAAGAAAAATCCCCCCAACTACACTAATGGCTTCTGGGTGCTGTTTTGAAATGGAACTGATCAATGAAAACAATTACACATACGCCTGCACTTTTTAAAAAAATAAATAAAAAAATTCCAAGCTGAATGTGTGAGTTTTCCTTTTTTTTCTTTCTTTCTTTCTTTTTTAAATTGTTATTATTCACCTGTATAAATCCAGGAGCTTGCACTGGAACGGCTTTTCCCTTCCTGTCCTCCTGCCTGTAAACAGCAGCTCGTTAGTCTGACCCTTAAACCCTGTGGTTTAATTACACGCAGGTTTGAAATGGCTTGCGCTTCCGTCTGAATTCCTCTGCGGATTTACCTTACGGATGGGTTTTTTTAAGGGAGGTGCATGGAAAGGTTCAGCACTCAGGTGACGTTTTGATCAGGCTCGACTTCAATATAAAGGACCCCGGTTCATTTGGAGATGTTCAGAGCTCCTCGATATTGTGTTATCGGGATAACTAGCAGTGTTCAGATTACCAGCTCGGTTTCATTCAGCACTGAATAGTTGAAGCACAACAAAGTACAATGGAATGACTTAACGATCTCATAAGACTTTTCCGGACCTTTCCAGGGAACCTAGCTGAACAGAAATACAGGAAGGTGGGCATGATGTCAGACTTAAAGGAAATGTTAGGTCTATAGATGTTAGGTTAGAGCATTGAATAAATGAAAGTATGCACAGTGACTGCATTTTGAATCTCTGATACAAGTCTCTGATGCACACTTTCCTCTGTTCCTTTAGAAGTGACAGAAATACTATAAAGTGAACTGTTTTCTGAATTTTAAAATTCCCTATTAACTTCGTACATTTTGCTTTTCTCCAGCTCTGCCTATTTTATTCCAGAATGATTCAGTGATTGAGGAAACATTTTCGGGCTCATTGATATCGATATTAATATTAAATTCACAAATCTGTACATAAAACCCAAAACAAACTTCAGGTAAATAACTTACCAGTTTAATAAAACACATTTTTTCCCCTGGTCTATCAATAGAACTTTAGCTTAAAATAGAATCCATCCATCCACTATAGCCGCTTTATTCCTAATTAGAGTCACAGGGATCTGCTGGAGCCTATCCCAGCACACACTGGGTGAAAGGCAGGGGTACACCCTGGACAGGTCACCAGTCCATCACAGGGCCACACATATAGACAGACAACCACACACACTCACTCCTATGGGCAATTTAGAATTACCAATCAACCTAATGTACATGTTTTTGGACTGTGAGAGGAACCGGAGTACCCGGAGTAAACCCACACAGGCACGGGGAGAACATGCAAACTCCACACAGAAAGGCCCCTGTCTGTTCGAACCCGGGATTTGAACCCAGGACCTTCTTGCTGTGAGGCAACAGTGCTAACCACTAGCCACCCTCCCCTGTACAAAATGATCTTTATTTTCTGGACACTATATTTGATCGAGGCTAAAAGCGAAAGCTACTTAATTGTAAAAGTATTGCGCTATCCAGCATTAGCAGTAGCGACAAAAGAGAAAACATCTTGGTAGACCTGCTTCACCCGGGTGAAGTGATGGGGATGGGTTATACTGCTTCAGGAGATCAGACAGAGACGCCGGTGTGTTAATAAGACTGAGTAATGAGCTCTGACTTTGTTTTGTTTTCCTGCTAAAGATTCGAGCTACTGCGTTCTGAACCACCCAAAGCTTCTTTAATGAGGCATCAGAGTAGCAGCTCATTACAACAGGCTAATCTAGAGGTTGTTAAAACACGCGCCAGTTTCTCAGCATTGTCTTCGAGCTAGCAAGGTTTTAAATTCTCGCCTGTTTCTCTCAGGTGATAAGAAGAAGTTCTGGACGTTTTGGTTGACGTGGAACAAACAATATTGTTTGCGGCAATAAACGTAAACAACAGATCAGTGGTTTGGGTAAGACGCCATTGTATTGAAATATAGTTAGCTATTTAATCAGATGTATTAGATAGAATGCGTTCCACAGGGGTCTTGTTGAGACGATTATGTACTTTGCATCCATGTTTTTTTTTTTGCTGAGCGGGTTAGATTTAATACAAAAATTAGCAAACAAACATACAAAACAAAATCCCTGTGTCTCTGGCCACACCCACTTCTGTTTCAAATCTAAATACAGAAATTTACATCATCCAAATTTTCAGATCACGATAAGAAGAAACATTCCCTGGTCATTTTTTTCCTTATGTTCAGTTATATATATGTATATATATAGTGACATAAGTAAATCTTTCCATTCTTCAGATGATTAGCATGAGTGCTAGTTAATCACATTTACTAATTCCATAACAAGAACAATCAAAATAACCGGTGGCCACGCCCACTTCTGTTTCCGTTTCACTCGTGAAGTACAGATCATCAGATTTTGACATAGGAAAATTTTATTAAAGAATATTTTTTCCTCTGGTCTAAACAAGGATATAAAAAAAACAAAAAACATGTCAACAACATCAATAAAAAAACAACACCTGGCCACGCCCACTTCTGTTTCTGTTTCACACGTAATGTACAGATGCAGATCTGTGTATATATCAAATCATCAGATTTCTACATAGGAATACTTTACTGAAGAATATTTTCCCCTCTGATTGACATAGCGGTAGGTATAAGAACAACAATAAAAAAAACCTGGCCACGCCCACTTCTGTTTCATTCATAACAGAGATACTCTGTGTATATATCAGATCATCAGATTTCCACATCAGAATAATTTAATAAAGAATATTGTTTCCTCTGCTTTAAATAAAGTGTCATGCCTCATGTTTATTTATTTTTCTCCAGCAGACAGCTGTGCTGATGAACCCACCTCTGGATTAAACGGTTGGTGTGGATGAATGGAGGCTTCATGAGTAAGAGGTGCTTGTGGAGACCGTAGTGCTGCTTCAGGATGTGAGGATGTGCTGATGGTAACAGAA
>NC_080720.1:2788351-2880851 GCF_019097595.1 Hemibagrus wyckioides
GATCGATAATGAAGAAGCCAGAGGTGCCAGATGTGCCAGGGTTAATGAGCACAGGACTCTATTTATGATTACAGCAGCAGCAGTTTATGATTAATTCACAATCTTCATCACAGTGTGGGCAAAACCATTAAAAGTCCAACTCCTGGAAACTCTTCTAGACTTCTGAAACTTCCACAGTACAGCAGGACCTCGGCATACAAATTGAATTCATTTTGTAGGCGAGATCTTAAGGTGAAAATGTGTATTACGAAACGAATTTACCCATAAGAAATAATGTAAATGCAGATAATCCGTTCCAGACGCCCAAAAATATGACCAATATTCCCAATATGAAGTGTATGGAAACTGTATGGCTGCTTACATAGAACTGACCCAAGCCAAGCATTCCATATCAAGGCTCCTCACAGGAAGTCGTGCCACCAAGCTTGGGCTAAAAATAGAACAGACCGCCCACATCACCAATCTGTCGACAAAAAACAGAAAATCACCTAGCTTTTGAAGGAAGTCAACGTTGGTATCGTGGGTTGACTCTTTCCAAGCAGCTTTCACTGACTGAAATATTTTTTGTAAAATTCTGTTTGCTTTGCTCGGCTTTACAAACCAATGTACGCGCAAATTAGCTGCCATTCGGTTGAGTTCAGTTCATCTGTGTGCAGAAAATGCTTGGTGTGCCGATGCAAATTTATTACAAAATTTCAATTCTTAAGGTGAAAATTCGTAAGGGAGGACATTCTGCATAACGTCTGCATAAAATCTTTAATTTCTCTGTACATTTTCTTACATTCTTTACCTGACTTGTGTGGCTCAGAAAACATCTGTTACGTTTAAAACTCTTTGGTTTTCCCAGAAGTGACATGTGCAAAAATAAACCTTAAATATGTAATAAGTTCTTTTCTTTCAACCACTGTATTTTTTTATGACATTTTGTTATCTTGTTCCACTGTTGCATAAACACCTCACATGAATCTCGACAGTCTGATGTTAAACTTTTTTCATGTTTTCTTTTAAACAAACTAAGAACTGACAAAACGTTTGTGAATCTTCCATCGTGCAGCTTCTCCATTTTAAATAGAGACCTTATGTAAGAGAATTATTCTATTTTCTTCTTCAGGAAAGGTGCCAATAATTCTGGATTTGGCCTTTTTTATGCACAATTGAATCAGTTCCCTGATAAATGTTTATAGATGTCATGAAGGATCTTTTCCTGTTCTCATATAACTGTAGCTGATATAATAGTCTAAGTGTCCCATCTGCACCGAGCAGGTCTTTATTTTTATCCTGCAGTGTGTTCAGGGAGTCATTACCACGCTGAAACAAAGAAAAAGTTTTCACCACTCAGCCATTTTCCCAAAGCTACAGCTTGATGAATCACAATCTGTTCACAAACATGCAAACATATTTCTCAGTTCTGCTTCTTCTTCCACCAGATCCTTGACATTTATTGGAAGAAATGCACCATAAACCATGACAGATCCATCACTGAGCTTCACCGAAACCTGCACACGTGCAACCTTATCCTTCTCGCCAGCTCTCCTCCTGACATTCTGGCACCTTTGTGCATCAAAAACCTCAAATTTGGACTTGTGTTTGTCGTGTTGTTCTTTTAAAGTCTTTAGTCGGCTGAAATCTTTTCAGCAGAACGTAGCTTCATGCCCTGAAATGCCATTTCCTTCACAGTTGGCACCTGACGGCGAGTGAATATTTGACTAGACGTCTTTCTTCACCTTAAGGAAATGACCTTTAGCTTTTCATCACTTGCAGACAGAGTTTTGCATATTTCACTGCAGGTTACGGTCCTGAACACTGCATCTTTAAAATTCAAAGGTAGCACTTGTTTTCTGATAATATCTCGCTCGAATATCTCCATTAAAGTGCCTTCTAAAACAGGATTCCTTCTTCATTAGCGTCTCACGCAGATGATATCAGGTAAGGTAAAGCTTCTTTTTACGGTCTTTGAAGTTCTACATATTAACCAGGTATGTGTGTGGTACACAATGTCTGGCTCTTTATTTCAGTAAAGCTTCAACAGCTTAGAGCAGTAATCTTAAATAATAAAATAAATACAATTTAATATTTTTTTTTTTTAGTCACCCATCCAATCTGTAAAGTTAGAATCCTAACTAAAAACTCTTATTTATACAATATAATATATTTTTCTCTAATTGCACATACAGTATAACTATCTACAATATTACCATCAACACTGAAATATAACATAAATTCAATGCAACTGTTCTGTAAACCAAGCAATTATTGTTGCCATAGTAACTCTTGCCATATTTTTTGTACCTACTTTGGGTTTTGTACCACTTTACCTTCACAATTTTACACATGCACAATTTAGACCAGTTACTTTACAAAGTTTACACCTAAAACCTTATTGTTAAAACCAGCAATTTACACAGTGTATAGATAAAACTTTTTACCTGGAACTTTGCACAGTATCTAACTAAACATTTACACTTTATAGCTTTACCCAAACTACTAAATATATACCTAGAATATTCAAGTTTATCCCTAGAACTTGACAATTTTACACATTATAACTAAAACTTTACACAGATTACACCTACTAATATATGCAGTTTGTGCCTCAATTCATAACTAGAATTTGAAATAATTTTACACCTAGAACTGTAGACAAATCAAACCTAGAATTTTACACAATTATACTTTGAATTTTATGCTTTATTCCTAGAACACAGTCATACTTAGAACTTTAGTTTATAGCGAGAACTTTACATTCATACTTATAACTTTACACTTTATTGCCAGAACTTTACAGAATCATACTTAGAACTTTAAAGTTTATTGCTAGAACTTTACAGAGTCATACTTAGAACTTTACAGTTTATTCCTAGAACTTTACATAATGTATAACTAAAAAATATTAGTTTGTATCTATAATTTACACAATTTATATCTATTTTACATTTTATTGCCATAACTTTACATAGTCATACTTAGAACTTTACAGTTTATTCCTAGAAATTTACACAAAGTATATTTAGACTTTTACAGTTAATATGTAGAACTTTACACAAAGTATAACTACAAAAATGACTGTACATATAATTTTCACAATTGATATCTGGAACTTTATACCAGATTACTTTATACAATATATAATTTGAAAATTACAGTTTATACCTAGGACTTTACACATTGATCCATAGAATAGTAGAGTTTATACCTAGAAAATTTACAATTTATATAACTCAGGTTACAGCTAAAACTATTGAGCTGGGCTTTTGCTGGCATTTGACATATAAATGACATGAACAGGTTATGTGCCAGTCCTTTTTTTTAACATTGCATATTACTTTTCTTATTTATTTTTCTCTACAGCTCATCCCCAACTGTTTTGTTCCTCTTATACCAGAGCGATTTGCCAATGAGTACACATTTTATAATAGATAAAACATTTATCACATGTCCAAGAAACTAGTTAGCAGAGGTGGACAGTAAAGAAGTACATTTATTTGAGTACTGTACTTAAGTACACTTTTTGAGTATCTGTACTTTACTTGAGTATTATTTTTTTCTGGATACTTTTTACTTTAACTTCACTACATTTGAAAGACAAATACTCTACTTTTACTCCACTACATTTCTGTCCAGGTCATTGAGTAGAAAGTAGTTACATTAATCATAGAATTGCTCAATTGATCAATTGCTGACAAAATGGACGAATATATGCTTTGTATATTATACACCACCAACACATTGGTAATGATGTTAGTTAACACACAAAAACGTATGCTGTGTCCAAATTCTCATACTATGTGTCCTAAACAGTATTCAAAAATAGAATTAGTATGCCCCAAATCGCAGTATACTGAAAAGAGTATTCCAAAAATTCCTGGATGGTCTACTACTTCCTGTAGAAATTCAAAGTGCAGAACAGTGCACACTCTAATGGGTAATATTGCCCACAACGCATTGTACACAGGAGGGAGGAGCCTGGACAATGGTGTCAATGCATATTAAAATGGTGTAAATGAATTATATTTCATTATATAAGCATATGGAAATATATATAACTCTTTGTTAAAGCAGTGTTTCTGTTGGCTGGTTGTACAGCTGCTGTTGTGTAGCTGGGTTTTAAAGCAGGTTAGATTTTTTTTTTCTGACCAGTCTTCATTTACAGACCATTGGATTGAAATGTGCATGAGTGGATACACATAGATGTGTACAGGTACATCTCAAAATTTAGAATATAAGGAAAAAGGTCAATATTTTTTGTCGCTCAGTTCAGAAAGTGAAACCCATAGATTCATTACACATAGAGTGAAACATTTCAAGCCTTTATTTCTTGAAATTGTGATGATTATGGCTTACAGATAAGGAAAACCCAAAATTCTGTGTCTCAGAGAATTAGAATATTGTGAAAAAGTTCAATACTGGAAAGTCATGGTGTCTCACCCATTCATTCATTCATCGTCTATACCCGCTTATTCCTAGGACTCCTAGGGTCACGGGGGTCTGCTGGAGCCTATCCCAGCGCACATAGGGCGAAAGGCAGGGGTACACCCTGGACAGGTGGTGTCACACCCTAATCAGCTAATTACCTCAAAACACCTGCAAAGGTTTCCTGAGCTTTTAAATGGTCTCTCAGTCTGGGTCAGTAGGCTACACAATCATGGGGAAGACTGCTGACTTGACAGTTGTCCAGAAGGCAGTCAATGACAGGTGACAGGAGGGTAAGCCACAAAAGGTAATTGCTAAAGAAGCTGGTTGTTCACAGAGTGCTGTATCCAAGCATATTCATAGAAAGTTGAGTGGAAGGAAAAAGTGTGGTAGGAGAAGGTGCACCAGCAAAAGGGATAACCGCAGCCTTGAGAGGATTGTCAGGCAAAATCCATTCAAGAATTTGGGGGAGCTTCAGATGAATCCTAGACATGGCCTACAAATGTCGCATTCCTTGTGTCAAGCCACTCCTGCACCAGAGACAACGTCAGAAGCATCTTACCTGGGCTGTGGAGAAAAAGAACTGGACTGTTGCTCAGTGGTCCAAAGTCCTCTTTTCAGATGAAAGTAAGTTTTGCATTTCATTTGGAAATCAAGGTCCCAGAGTCTGGAGTAAGAGTGGAGAGGCACAGAATCCATGTTGCTTGAAGTCCAGTGTGAAGTGTCCACAGTCAGTGATTTGGGCTGCCATGTTATCTGCTGGTGTTGGTCTACTGTGTTTTCTGAAGACCACAGTCAACGCAGCCATCTACCAGGAAATCTTAGAGCACTTCATACTTCCTTCTGCTGACAAGCTTTATGGAGATGCTGATTTCATTTTCCAGCAGGACTTGGCACCTGCCCACACTGCTAAAGGTACCATAAGCTGGTTCAATGACCATGGTGTTACTGTGCTTGATTGGCCAGCAAACTCTCCTGACCTGAACCCCATAGAGAATCTATGGGGTATTATCAAGAGGAAGATGAGAGACACCAGACCCAACAATGCAGATGACCTGAAGGCCGCTATCAAAGCAACCTGGGCTTCCATTACACCTGAGCAGTGCCAGAGGCTGATTGCCTCCATGCCACGCCGCATTGATGCAAAAGGAGGCCCAACCAAGTATTGAGTGCATAGAAACGAACATACTTTTCAGAAGTCTGACATTTCTCTTTGAAATATCCTTTTTTATTGATCTTATGTAATATTCTAATTCTCTGAGACACAGAATTTTGGGTTTTCCTTATCTGTAAGCCATAATCATCACAATTTCAAGAAATAAAGGCTTGAAATATTTCACTCTGTGTGATGAATCTATATAATACATGGGTTTCACTTTCTGAACTGAGTGATAAAAAATATTGACCTTTTTCATGATATTATAATTTTTTGAGATGTACCTGTACTTTTTTGTTGGGGGTGGTAGGAGTGTTAAATTAAAAATGAAAATGATTATACCTGTCTTTTTTGTCAATTCAGTTGTTTAATTTCTATAGGTTTTGTAACATTCTAAAAGCTCTTAATTCCATAGATACTACAAACTGGTCAGTATATTCACTAGGATGCTACAAAAGGTACTGTAAGTATTGCATACAACAATGCAACAATAATAAAGCAATGCGTTGACATTTACTTTTGATACTTAAGTACTTTTAAAAACAAGTACTTCTGCACTTTTACTTAAGTAAAAATCTGTCTTTACAACTTTTACTTGTAATGGAGTAATGTTTGACCAGTAGTATTTGTACTTTCACTCAAGGAAGGAAGTTGTGTACTTCGTCCACCTCTGCTAGTTAGTTCCTGTTCTGATTTATATTACAGCAGCTATAAACGGTCATTCCTTCAACAGCCTCTCTTTTTTCTCTCTTTCTTGAAGTCGTAAATAAACAAACATACAAAAAAAACACTGGAGACTCCTTCCACATATGATAAATGAACACCTTCTTAAAGAAAACTTCACAACATCAAAGATCACACTCGTTTGGAATCCTTTATCTGGAGTGTCCACGGTTCCAAGTCCCTGTAAATGATCTGTTGCTATAGAAACGATAACTTATTAGAACGAATGCATTAATATAAATGAATTCACTTAATTCAATTTACTTGTATAGCACTTTTAACAATGGATATTGTCTCAAAGCAGCTTTACAGAAGTATAGAAACTTTAAAGTTACCTAAACCTGTGAGTACTGTCCTGAGTTGCTTTTATAGAGAAATTAATCAACACTGACCAATCAGATTCCAGAATCCAAAGAAGAAATAAACACTTCATCACATCATATACCTGGAGTTTGTTACCCTCATACGTGACATTCCTTTCTGGCATTAAATCATGGATGGAAAAAATGAAACTGCAAATTATATATATCTTATCTTACACTGAGATAAGGACGCAGCGCTGACCCAGAGCTCTCCGCATCACAGACTCTGTTCTGCCTACACGCTCGAAGCTTTCTCCGATCTTAACTTCCTTTCAGGGAGGAAATAAAATTGGCAGTGTTGAAAAGGCCAGGTCTGATGGCTCACAGTAAGCACACATCAAAGTCACACGCCTCGCGTGCCTCAAAGCGTTACGCGGCATGACATGCAGTAATCACACATTATTGCTGTTTTGAAATTCAAACATGCTAAGAGCTAACCTTCTACTGAAGACCTCATCACATCTTCAGACAGGCTGCTCAGAAATTTGGACAGAGAAGCATCGGTTAAATCGGAATATTTTTCTAATCGGTTATGATTCACCCAGTGGAAATGTCAGCTTTAATGCTTAAGCTGCTTTTATAAATCGTATAAAAGCATTCATGCTTTATCAAGCCGGAAGTACAGAAGTCACATGATCACACCATTCACGCGTTGAGGTTTTAGACACTTTTCCAGGGCACGATTTCAGAGCGAGATCGTGTTATTTATTTAGTCAGCTGGGAAATGTGTGCGGTCTTTAAAATTCAAGAAAACACAAAATGTAATTAGGCCAGACTGTGTGTGAAAACCCCAGCATGTTGTGTGTGTGTGTGTGTGTAAGTGGTGTACATGCACTTAGCAACATGCAAAATGCATTTCTCCCTCATGTACTGTATATTTAGCATTTTCCACATTGCGTGTTAACCCCGGGTCATCGTGGCTCTACACTTTCACTTTTAACCTTGAGTAGAGGAACTTTTCTCATGTGTAATTTAGAAGCGGGGTTAGCACTGTTTTTTACTGAAAATCTATGGTGTTACGGCTAGTCGCTTAGCAACAGAAACCCGATCAGAACCTGAACAGCGCCTCTGTGCCTCATATCAGGTGAAAGCCAGGACGTAGCCACACTTAAAAATGTAAAAACGCCTCGGTAGATAGAGTCAGGCAGCAGAACACTGAACATCACGGAAGTGCGTGACGTATTTCCCCCTCGCTACGTCACGCACTTCCGTGATGTTCAGTGTTGGATAATTAGTGGAATTGAACTTTTAATTTCACTGGAAAATTAGTGGAAGTCAGATATCAGCATACGAATGGACGTCTGATGGACTAGATGACAAATGTAAAAAGAGCAAAAAAGATGATAAAGCTGTGAAAGATAACAGAACCTGCTGGAGTGCAGAAGCTCAGACCTGAACTGTTTCCTCACTGATAAAAGTGAAAGCCGTTATTTAGACGAGTCGTTATTTAAAGCGGTCGCACGCTGGATTTATCCAATCAGGGTTGTTGATACGTGAATATGTAAATGAGAAGAAGATTAATCCCGGGTTCAGGAATGTAGAGTGTGAAAGGTCAGATGATGAAGAGTCAGGATTCAGTGTTAACACCGGGGAAAGGAGGAGCAGTGTGAAACCTCCAACTACACAGACCCAGGATTCCCTTAACACAGGGTTCACTAGGACCCAGGGGAAATGTGTGAAAACCTGTATATGCATTTACAAGATAATCACGCAAAAAAAAAAGGTGGAGAAATTTAAGTGCAGCTGATTAAATATATTCCGTTTGATTGAACAGACTTTGGGCAATTAGTGTTGGCCGGTTTTATGCATAATTTTCACTGCCTCATAAAGACAGCTCTAAATATGCACCATGTGTGTTGCTCAGAGCTTTATAGGCAGAGTTGCCAGGTGGTTTTTCCCTCATAATAAGCCACGGTTTTAAACTGACAGCTCGGGGTTTTTTTTATTCATTTTCATATGTACACTCAACAACCACTTATCTTTATACACTTACAGTACTCATTCATGCTGTTTTCTAAACAGCCAATCACATGGCAGCAGCAGGATTCATAAAATCATCCAGATCCAGGTCAAGAGCTTCAGTTAAATTCACATCAGACATCAGAATGAAGGAAAAAGTCTGATCTCTGTGACTTTACCCGTGGTGTGGATGCTGGCGTTGGTGTCAGATTTGAGTATTTCAGAAATTGCTGGGATTTTCAGACAGACCAGTCTCTAGAGTTTATACAGAATGGTGCGAAAAACAAAAAGCATCCTGTGAGCAGAGGATCACAACCATGCTGAGCAGAAAAGTATCTCAGAAAAAACCCCCAAAACATAACAACATATCAAACCTGGAGGTGATGAAGCTACAGCAGCAATCTCCTGAAAGCCAAGAACAGGAACCTGAGGCCCACAAACTGGACAGCTGGAGCCCAGTACACTCGTAAACAAAACAAAACAAAACAAAACAAACAAACAAGACAAGAATTATTTATTTGATTTTTGTTTTTATGGGATGATTTTTGTGGTCTTAATAGATAGCACTGTTGCCTCATAGCAAGAAGGTCCTGCGTTCGAATCCCGGGTTTGACCAGGAAGGGACCTTTCTGTGTGGAGTTTGCATGTTCTCCTTGTGCCTGCGTGGGTTTACTCCGGTTTCCTCTCACAGTCCAAAAACATGTACATTAGGTTGATTGGTAATTCTAAATTGCCCATAGGAGTGAGTGTGAGTGTGTGTGGTTGTCTGTCTATATGTGTGGCCCTGTGATGGACTGGTGACCTGTCCAGGGTGTACCCCTGCCTTTTTCCCAATGTGTGCTGGGTCCAGCAGACCCCCATGACCCTAATTAGGAATAAAGTGGGTATAGACGATGGATGGATGGGATGAATTTGTTATGCAGATCTGGCAACCCTAATTGTAGCACTTACATAACATACATCATGAACTCTTGATCAGGTTTCCTCACATCCATCAAAGAAATTCAACACGTTAAAGTGGATATTTTCCACATATTTTTTTTATTCAATAAACAGCCATCCTTAAAACCAATTAGTAATCAAACGGCATATACGCCACATTAAGGCTCACCGCAGCACTTCCTCTTCATTTAGCAGCTCTGTGATTTGCGCCTCACACACAGCAGAGCGCATTAACATGCAACAAAAGGCAAAAAATCCCAAAGCCAATGCTCTTTATTGTCATATACACAAAATTAGACGGAAATTCTTATCTTATTGTGGGAATGACAATGGAAAGACAATCCGATACACATCCATCACTCAAACACACAGAATATACGGCTCCACGTACAGCTTGTTAAATAAAATTTATATTTTAATTCAGACTCACTGTCAGATCAAATAATGAGATTTGCATAAGAAAAATAAAGCATAAGCTGATTTACTAACTGGTTCTGACGAGAATACAGACATTTTGTGTATTTACTTTAATGAATGTTTTTCAGACACAAAGTGTAACCCACAAGTATTTGTTCATGTCGGAAAGATCGTATTTATGAGTTGAATACACAAAAAATAATTACGCAAAGTCGTAATTACGAGTTTCTGAGTTATGTCAGTCGGAAAACATAGAAGGAATCAACGGATGTTATGTCTGTAGTTAAGGGTAAATGACTTGAAATGGAATGTTTTCTCGTCTCAGAAGCTGATTTCTGTTGTTTCCTGTTATTATGGGTTTGGTTTATGAGGCAAGTTACTGAAATACAAGCAAACATTTAAGCTCTGATAGGAGAGAAACAGTTTAATACATAATGATAAAGTTCACAGCTGCTTCATAAATTGATTAAGAACATAAAAAACAAAACCTACCTCATGCACAGTCTTTATTCTTCATTATCTAGAAGTAAAGTTTAAAAAACTTCCTGTATTTGTAAGTTTCATCTCCATCTTGCTCCAACTGAAGTGCCCTGAACGCTCCTGATGTTGTAATTACGTTTTCCAACTCGTAATTACTGTACCAAATTCCCAGGAGGATTTGAACACACATTAAAACATAGCAAATAGACTGATTAATCACCTGATCGTGCAGGGGGAGGAGCTACAGCAGGACCGCACCTGGGCGTGTCTATGTCACGTGGTTAATTACTTAGACTCGGATCGTGGAAGCGTGAAAAAGCACTGATATTTTATTCAATTCAACAACTTTAGCTCATACCGCCCATTTGTTGGAAGTAAATTAAAAAACTATAAATTGTTTTCACAGTTACAATTTTATTTCATAGCTGATGGATCACTTAAATATAACTTTACATCCATATAACTTTACATGTGTCTAATTTGATCACATGACTTAGAAGTCACTAATTAGGGCTAATTACATTGATTTTTTTAATTCAGTCCAGATATGAAAAAAGAAGAAATATAAAGAATTGAATGATTAGATGCATGATTAAATACATTTCTATTCTCTAAGAGGTCTAAGACATAAACTGTCATAACTAGCTTCATACTAATGGTTTGTGTAAATGTGTGAGTTAGCTAAACGCCCAACTCATTATTGGGACTTCACTTTCTGCCATTGAGGACATTCAGAGGAGACGGTTTCTGCACAGAGCTTGCAGCATCGTCAAGGACACCTCTCATCCAGCCCATAAACTGTTTACACTTCTGCCCTCTGGGAAGAGGTTCAGGTGTCTGCAGTTCAAGACCAGGAGGCTACAGAACAGGTTTTACCCCACAGCAGTCACCTTACTAAACTCTTCAACCCATTAACCCCCCACTGATGGTCATACCCCCCCCCACACTTTACACTGATAAACCCCTCAAAACTTTAATATATCACTGTATGTATTCTCTGTACATATATCTATATATATATTATCTATCTATCTATCTATCTATCTATCTATCTATCTATCTATCTATCTATCTATCTATATATCTATCTATCTATATAGATAGATAGATAGATAGATAGATAGATAGTTTATCATATATATATATATATATATATGATATACCATAGATTTGATCTCACACGTACCTGACACGTGATCAGCCGTGACTCAGATGAACACACCGCATGTATGAACACAAAACACCTTTTTTTTTGCCCTTGGAGGATAAACTAAAACTAGACAGACTAATCCCACACGTTATCCAATCAGAATATACGTTATATAAAATCCTGAAACCTTTAGACGATGACGAATGCAGCTGTGTGAAATATTTTACCCACGTTGTTTTTATTATAGCAGTGGTTTCATTGTTAAGCTATTGACAGATATTTCACCAGAATAATACAGTGGGTGTAAATGTTATGTGTGTGTGTGTGTGTGTGTTACTTGCTGCTCAGTAGTCAGACTTGTTTTTTTCCATTTCTGTGATAATATTGGAAGTTTAGCAGGTGGCCATAACTGGGCTACCAGGTTACTGACTGGTTATGAAATATTCACAGCGTGGGAGTGTGTGCATACAAATACTTTATTTGGAAAGGCAGCGTGAGCAGAGTCCAAATCTAATGTTTACTCAGCAGAACGTCAGGAGAAAGCGCCACCGCTGGACTGGACCGGTCTCATTTTTGTGGAGGAATGTTTTGTTGTAGCCTTTAACCATGAGACCAAATCAGTATTTAATTCAATTTAATTCAAGGGCTTTTTAATAATACACACTGTCTGTTACAGAAATATAAAAATTCAGAAGATTAAAATATTTACATTTTAATTTTTAAATATTTAAATTTAATTCTATTAGGCATTCAAAATCCAAAAATAATATAGAAAACTATAAGACTGTTTCCGGATATTTCCAGCCACAGCGCTGTTGAATTCTGGGCTCTGATTGGTCAGAAAGGGTTGATTAATTTTCTGGAACAGCAGCTCTGATTGTAGAGAAGGTTTAGATTAAAGCACTCGTTCTGATACGCTAAGGTTTCTATAGCAACAGCCCCTCTTACTCGGGCTCGTATGGTGGAGGCTACACACACACACACACACACACACACACACAAACACACACACACACACAGGTTAATAATGTGTCTAATCCTTGATGTGAGGTTTTCTGTAAGAAGACGGTTATTTATTTATGGAAGGAGTCTCCAGTGCCAGGGCTTTTACATTTTCTGGCATTAGACAAATTTCAGTACTAATTTCTTTCTCAATTATTTTTCCTTGCATTATAAATAACAAGGGAGAGAGAGATGAAAGAGACTCCTATAACGTCCCTGAGAACAGGAAGTGACTTGTTTCATAACATTACTTTTCATTACGTATCGCGTTTTATTCTTTTCACATCTCCTCCTGTGAGTGCAAACCCTTCACATCTTTCTCTTATACTTACACTTCAGCATGTTCTTGAAAATAAATAATTGTAGGAAAATTCAAAAAAACTTAAGAAGAAGACTCGTCTGTTCTTTTGATGGACATCAGCAACTAATGAATAATAATTTTCCTCTAAAAACAAAGTTCCTTCCATGTAACAGACTGTCTCGGATGCTGGAGAGTGACCTATACATCCAGTATGTAAAAGAATGATTTAAATTCAAAGGACAAATAGAAAATAAAGCTCTTATACAATCAGGAACGTCAGCTGCCTTGATCGTACAATACTCCCTCTTTCCTGCTGAACTCTCTTCATGACGCATGTCTGCGCCGATTATCCATGACACATAATGCCGTCTTTGTTCTGCGTGGTGCTAGCGATGTGTGGATCCCAGAACACATTACACTAATGATCCTATAATCTTCCATAATTATTCAACCTCTCGAACTTTTGCTGGGCTGCAACCTGGAACTGGACATATTTACTGGGATGATATGAAAACAGCATCGTGAAGAGAAGTCTGAGAGAAGGTTCTGGGAAAGTATCAATCAGGGGTTTTGTTAAAAAATTAAAAATGTCCAACAATTTGAACATCTTACAAAGCAACAAGCGATCCATTATGAAAAAATCAGCACTTATGGCACCGCTGGTGTCATTCACCAAATGTCAGCGACTGGCTAATGAGGGTATTAATCAGAAAAACAACCAAGTCTAAGCAGCATTCTGAAGGATCTGGAGAGATCCCAAGCTCAGAATCATAAAGCGAGAAGAATTAATTACAGAAAAGAAAGAAGAAAAAAAATGGAAAATCTGGAAGCCGGTGTTGGAGAGTCAGGAAGCGTGTGAGAAGCCAAAATAAAACTGTTTGGATTTGTCATGTTGTGCTAGGTTTGGAGGAATTCCAACATCAACCTGAGAAACATCTCCAGTGTGAAGCATGGTGGTGGTTGTATTAGCAGGAACTGGGGAACGGGTAGCTTTGGAGGAGCAGGAGATAAAGATCTGAAGCTCAGATGGGAAAAGCCAAAAACAACAACAAAAACATCTGGAAGGTTCTTTGATCTGATGAAGTCTGGCTTTGGTCACATTGTGCTACTTTTGGTGGAAATCCAACATTAACCTGAGAGCCATCTCCAGTGTGAAGCATGGTGAATACATGGTTGTATGATGATGTAGAAAAGATTTGCATTAGCAGGAACTGGGAGAGAGAGAGAGACAAAACTCAGATGGTAATAGCCCAAAACAACAACGAAAAACATCTGGAAGCCAATATTGGAAAATCAGCAAGAATATGGGGAAGTTTCTCTGATCTGATGAAGCCAAAATGAAAATATTTGATGTAGTAGGAAAGATTTGCATTAGCAAGAACTGGGACACTGGTAGCTCTGGAGGAAACTCAGCTGGGAGAAGCTAAAACCAACAACAACAAAATCTGGAAGCCGATGTTGGAAAATCAGCAAGATTTCTGGAAGTTTTCTCCAATTTGATGAAGCCAAACAGTTTGGTGGAAACCCAACACAGCTCATGACCCTGAGAACATCATCCCCACGTGAAGCATGGCGGTGGTAGCATTGAAATGTTTTTCATTAGCATGTTCTCTGATCTGATGAAGCCACGATTGATCTTTTTGGTCTTGGATCTACTCATCACCCTGAGAGCACCATCCCTGGTATGAAGCTGGTGGTAGCATGATCTAGTAGGACTGTTTTTCATTAGCAGGAACTGGAACACTGACCAGATTTGAGGGCAAAATGGATGAGAGTCCTTGAGGAAAACTGTGTGAGAATTAAGATTTGGGTGGAGCTTTGTGAGCACCTTGTTTGTTTGTTTTTTTTAAACATTTTTTTTGGAAAAACGCCCTTCGTGTATTGCCAAAGCTATAACGGATTAAGAATTCTGATTAAAAATTATGGCTTGGAAATTGCTGCACTCCGTCCAATGGGACAGAGCTGGGGGAATTTTGCCAAGGAAAATATCAGGATCCAGATGTGCATAATTAATAGAGACACATCCCAGAAATCCTGCAGCTGGATTTCCAGCCAAACATGGAACTGACCCAGGAAGTGACAAAAAATGAGAAGAAACGTTGGGGTGAATATTTATGCAAGGCATCGTGTACTGTGATGTGTACTAGGAGAAGAGATCCAGCTATTTCCAAGCGACTAGATGATAGAAATCTGGTTGCAGTGTAATTGCTTCTCTCAGTGTGACGCTGAGAAAGAGCTCTGCCTGAAATGATGTATATATCTCATTAAACACACACGCAAACACACACACACACGTACATATACGCAAATGATTTATAGTGTAGAAGGAAAAAATCAGCGTGAGTTATACTTTAAGTAAAACAATACTAACGCAGACGCAGAAATGACGCTCGGCTCCGGCGTGCTCGTGGACGGATTTTTAAGGAAGGGAGAAAGAAAAAAGAAAAACAACAAATAAGAAAACAGAGGAATTGTTTGGCTTTGCTGAGGGCGGATTGAAACCCGGGAAGTTGTGCAGTAAATCTAAGGTGAAAGAGAGGCTGGAGATTAAACTTCATCTGAGCAGTTATCTCCGACAGACAGGTGCTTCAGCTCACACAATAAAAGCGCTATTTGAGGCAGTTCTTACATAAATTAGCATGTCATTGGCTATGCACCGGGGAGATTCCACCTCAGATTGGAAAGTCCTGCCAGCAGTTTTTAGTCATCGCTTTCCTTTTACGGCGTCTCTCTCCGATACCTGCTGCAGTCATTTGTATAGTCTTTAGCATTACGTGTACAAATCCGAACAACTTAGCACAAAATAACACGCACACATACGTTTTTGTCAGATAGCACAGGTCCAAAAAATTTTTTAAAAGTTTTTTAAAATAATATTTACAGCTTGATTTGACGATCATGACGTTCTAATCCTTTGAGTTAAATTTTTTACAAATTCATGAAACTCACATATGAAACAAACATAATGGTGGTGGTGGTTGGGGAAGATGTGTGTGTGTGTGTGGGGGGTTGAATACTTATGCACAACAATGTATTTTAATACAAAAAGGTCCTATGGATTAAAATAACCATGCTAAACATATCCAGGAGAAATGCACGCTATTTCTGTGTTTTTCGCCGGTGAAAAGGTTGAGATGATGTTGGAGAAACTGGAGAAGAAAAATAAAGTCATGCTAGTAGCTGGAGGGTTTTATTGTCATGACGACGTGTACGGTCATGTGTTAGCTTGTGAAGTTTGTAATACAGTGGACTCTCAGCATACGAATGCCCTCCCTAATGAATTTCCACCTTAAGAATTGAAATTTTGCATCAGCCTACGAAAAGTTTTTGGCATATGAACAAACCGAACGCTGGCTAAGTCACGCGTATGTCCGGGAGCCGTTCAGAACTTTTTAGCATCAGTGGAAATTTGAACAAAGCCAACTAAAGCAAGTTTACGGATTTGTTTTCAGTCAGTGAAAGCTGTCAAAAGAATCAACCCACGATACCAACGCTGTCTTCAGCATGAGTTCAATAGCTAGGTGATTTTCTGGGCGTTTTTTGTTCACAGATTGGTGATGTGGGCGGTCTGTTCTATTTTTAGCCCAAGCTTGGTGGAACAACTTCCTGTGAGGAGCCTTGACATGGAATGCTTGGCTTGGGTCAGTTCTTTATAAGCAGCCGTACAGTTTACATACGCTGAGTATTGGGAATATTTTTGACTTGCGATCTAGCTAATGATGTTAGCTACTGAAATCCTTGCTAATCAAACCTCAAATTAGCAAAGAATGTGTTTCAATTTAGCTAGGTAATGAGAGCAAATGAATAAACTCAACCTCAACATGCTTCTTAAAATCAGACAGAGATGAAAGATTCCTGGTTGTCTACAAGAATACTGAAACTTTTGACTGAGGTAGGACCAGGGCACTGCAGTGTGTGGTTAGCTACAGTGCTAACGATGACAAGGTCATGAGATGATTCATGATCGTTTTTTGGCTGATGAAATTGATTGGATGCTAAAGCGAGCTCATTCAGTCGTTATGAAGGAACTAGTCACTGTCTGGATGAGAGTTTGTGATTTATAAAGAGTACTTTGAAAGTCTTTTTTTTCTCTGAGATATAATTCAGTCATTGCAGAAATATTTAATGTCACCACAATTCAAGTTAAATATAATTACAGCAAAATATTACTGAAGTATCTAAAGCTATTCCTGTACATGGAACTATATACACTATATTGCCAAAAGTATTCGCTCACCCATCCAAATAATCAGAATCAGGTGTTCCAATCACTTCCATGGCCACAGGTGTATAAAATCAAGCACCTAGGCATGCAGACTGTTTTTACAAACATTTGTGAAAGAATGGGTCGCTCTCAGGAGCTCAGTGAATTCCAGCGTGGAACTGTGATAGGATGCCACCTGTGCAACAAATCCAGTCGTGAAATTTCCTCGCTCCTAAATATTCCACAGTCAACTGTCAGCTGTATTATAAGAACGTGGAAGTGTTTGGGAACGACAGCAACTCAGCCACGAAGTGGTAGGCCACGTAAACTGATGGAGCGGGGTCAGCGGATGCTGAGGCGCATAGTGCGAAGAGGTCGCCAACTTTCTGCAGAGTCAATCGCTACAGACCTCCAAACTTCATGTGGCCTTCAGATTAGCTCAAGAACAGTGTGCAGAGAGCTTCATGGAATGGGTTTCCATGGCCGAGCAGCTGCATCCAAGCCATACATCACCAAGTGCAATGCAAAGCGTCGGATGCAGTGGTGTAAAGCACACCGCCACTGGACTCTAGAGCAGTGGAGACGCGTTCTCTGGAGTGACCAATCGCGCTTCTCCATCTGGCAATCTGATGGACGAGTCTGGGTTTGGCGGTTGCCAGGAGAACGGTACTTGTCTGACTGCATTGTGCCAAGTGTAAAGTTTGGTGGAGGGGGGATTATGGTGTGGGGTTGTTTTTCAGGAGCTGGGCTTGGCCCCTTAGTTCCAGTGAAAGGAACTCTGAATGCTTCAGCATACCAAGACATTTTGGACAATTCCATGCTCCCAACTTTGTGGGAACAGTTTGGAGCTGGCCCCTTCCTCTTCCAACATGACTGTGCACCAGTGACCAAAGCAAGGTCCATAAAGACATGGATGACAGAGTCTGGTGTGGATGAACTTGACTGGCCTGCACAGAGTCCTGACCTCAACCCGATAGAACACCTTTGGGATGAATTATAGCGGAGACTGAGAGCCAGGCCTTCTCGTCCAACATCAGTGTGTGACCTCACAAATGCGCTTCTGGAAGAATGGTCAAAAATTCCCATAAACACACTCCTAAACCTTGTGGACAGCCTTCCCAGAAGAGTTGAAGCTGTTATAGCTGCAAAGGGTGGACCGACGTCATATTGAACCCTATGGATTAGGAATGGGATGTCACTTAAGTTCATATGCGAGTCAAGGCAGGTGAGCGAATACTTTTGGCAATATAGTGTATATATATATATATATATATACACTATATTGCCAAAAGTATTCGCTCACCCATCCAAATAATCAGAATCAGGTGTTCCAATCACTTCCATGGCCACAGGTGTATAAAATCAAGCACCTAGGCATGCAGACTATTTTTACAAACATTTGTGAAAGAATGGGTCGCTCTCAGGAGCTCAGTGAATTCCAGCGTGGAACTGTGATAGGATGCCACCTGTGCAACAAATCCAGTCGTGAAATTTCCTCGCTCCTAAATATTCCACAGTCAACTGTCAGCTGTATTATAAGAACGTGGAAGTGTTTGGGAACGACAGCAACTCAGCCACGAAGTGGTAGGCCACGTAAACTGACGGAGCGGGGTCAGCGGATGCTGAGGCGCATAGTGCGAAGAGGTCGCCAACTTTCTGCAGAGTCAATCGCTACAGACCTCCAAACTTCATGTGGCCTTCAGATTAGCTCAAGAACAGTGCGCAGAGAGCTTCATGGAATGGGTTTCCATGGCCGAGCAGCTGCATCCAAGCCATACATCACCAAGTGCAATGCAAAGCGTCGGATGCAGTGGTGTAAAGCACGCCGCCACTGGACTCTAGAGCAGTGGAGACGCGTTCTCTGGATCGAATCGTGCTTCTCCATCTGGCAATCTGATGGACGAGTCTGGGTTTGGCGGTTGCCAGGAGAATGGTACTTGTCTGACTGCATTGTGCCAAGTGTAAAGTTTGGTGGAGGGGGGATTATGGTGTGGGGTTGTTTTTCAGGAGCTGGGCTTGGCCCCTTAGTTCCAGTGAAAGGAACTCTGAATGCTTCAGCATACCAAGACATTTTGGACAATTCCATGCTCCCAACTTTGTGGGAACAGTTTGGAGCTGGCCCCTTCCTCTTCCAACATGACTGTGCACCAGTGCACAAAGCAAGGTCCATAAAGACATGGATGACAGAGTCTGGTGTGGATGAACTTGACTGGCCTGCACAGAGTCCTGACCTCAACCCGATAGAACACCTTTGGGATGAATTAGAGCGGAGACTGAGAGCCAGGCTTTCTCGTCCAACATCAGTGTGTGACCTCACAAATGCGCTTCTGGAAGAATGGTCAAAAATTCCCATAAACACACTCCTAAACCTTGTGGACAGCCTTCCCAGAAGAGTTGAAGCTGTTATAGCTGCAAAGGGTGGACCGACGTCATATTGAACCCTATGGATTAGTAATGGGATGTCACTTAAGTTCATATGCGAGTCAAGGCAGGTGAGCGAATACTTTTGGCAATATAGTGTATATATATATATATATATATATATATATATATATATATATATATATATATAGATTAGATAATGTCTTACAGAACATCCTTTTGGTAATATCTATCTAGTTCACTCCACTTACTTCCTGTCCTTCATATATGCATATACACCGACCAGTCATAATAAAGGTCCCGCTTTTGGTGCCAAAACCACCCTGACCCGTCCTGCACTGTGTATTCTGACCCCTTTCTATCAGAACCAGCATTAACTTCTTCAGCAGTTTGAGCAACAGTAGCTCGTCTGTTGGATCGGATCATACGGTCCAGTCTTCTCTCCCCACGTGCATCAATGAGCCTTGACCGCCCATGACCCTGTCGCCGGTTCACCACTGTTCCTTCCTTGGACCACTTTTGATAGATACTGACCACTGCAGACCGGGAACACCCCACAAGAGCTGCAGTTTTGGAGATGCTCTGATCCAGTGGTCTAGCCATCACAATTTGGTCCTTTTGGTCAAACTCGCTCAAATCCTTACACTTGTCCATTTTTCCTGCTTCTAACATCAACTTTGAGGACAAAATGTTGACTTGCTGCCTAATATATCCCACCCACTAACAGGTGCCATGATGAGGAGATACTCAATCTTATTCACTTCACCTCTCACTGCTCAGTATGTTATGGCTGATCAGTGTATAATAAGCGTTTTGGTTCTCTGTAACAAACATAATTCTGTTTATTTTCCATATTTAGACATAAAACATATTTAATAAATACAAAAATACAATCTTTTAGCTCGGCAACACACCTTCTTTTTTGATGAAAACTCTCTCTCTCTCTCTCTCTCTCTCTCTCTCTCAGTCTGATTTTCACTCTTTCTCCAGGAAGAACATGTCATCAGCTTGCGTCAGTTGGTGCTAACACGACGTGACACGGTTGAGTCGGCGGCTGAATAAATTAAAAAATAAATAAATAAAACCAATAAAATCCCTGTGCAAATCAGTTCATTAATTCAGCTACAAATATGGATCTGAGAATCATGTGTGATGTGTTAGGGATCTGAAATGAGAAAAAGGTAAATTGAATCATACTTAAATAAATAAATAAACAAACAAATGATTTCCAACTGAACCATAAATAGATAAATAGATAAATAAAATTTCAAATTGAATTCTAAATAAATAAATAAATAAATAAATGAATAATGTCCAATTCAATCTTAAATAAACAAATAAAAGTAAATAAATAAGGTAAATGATTTCCAGTTGAATCATGAATAAATAATTGAACAAATAAAATAAATGAACAATTTCCAATTGAATAATGAATGAATGAATGAATGAATGAATAAATAAATAAATAAATAAGCAAACAAATAGATAGATAGATAGATAGATAGATAGATAGATAGATAGATAGATAGATAGATAGATAGATAAATAAATAAGCAATTTCCAATTCTGTTTATATCTGTTAAATATCTGTTTTTTTTTAAATATTTATTTATATCATATTATTTATTTCTATTTAAATTCCCAGAGCACTAAACGAACATCGCCTCACTAAATAATCCCGTTGCAATCGCTCGTTACAAACGACACGTCTGTTTTACATGAAAAGCCATCCGTCTTGGGAGAAACGCTTTCTCAGGATGCAATCAGACATTTTCCGGAGGTGAGCACCGCTCAGAAGGGCGACGGATAAAAAAAAAAAATCCTCAAGTATGCTATAATTCTGTCCGTCTTCATTTTCTCATCTGTCTTATTACGCTTAATGTGACAGAAGGCATTGTGAAGATTTCTGCAGGTTGCCAGCCCATGAGGCCATGATTCATCGTGATTTAATTGGAATAATGTAGAAAATGAGTCATGCTTGCAGCCAGGAACAATGACTCTCAGTTCGGCCGGCCTCGGCAGAGATCAATGTTCCTAACCTCCATTCCACAAAACATTCTTTAATGGATCCCCCAGGGCCTGCGCTTCTCCTCTCTCTCTCTCTCTCTCTCTCTCTCTGTCTTTCTTTCCCTCCTTTCTCTCTTTATCTCTCTTGCTCTCTCTCAGTATCTCTCTCTCTTTCTGTCTCTCTCTCCTTTCTGTCTCTCTCTCACTCTCTCTCTCTTTCTCTCTCCTCTCTCTCTCTCTCTCTCTCTCTCTCTCTCTCTCTCATACACACACTTATTTATTTTAATTTGTCCAACTGTACTGCAGGGCTTTTAATTATCCACCAGAGGACAGAGAAAGCTGGGTCAGAAGGCGTTTATTTTAAACCCTTGCCACGCAAAACAATACGCTTCCAACAATCAGCTCTTCATCTCATTCTGTGACATATGTGAGTTTATGGTCCTTGTGATGAGCTGAGACTGATGGGGGACACGGCGAGACCGGCAGCACGAGCTCGTCTCACTCGTAATTCGAATAAAAAACAGAAAGTTTGAGGTTATCAGCAGTTACATGCTTTTATAGAGGCAGACGATTGGCTAAAATTAATGAGGTGTTATAATGATGATATGAAATAATACAGATTTACAGCAATAACCGCCGATTTGTTTTAATCCCCTCTGAAACAGGGGAGAGAGGTGAGGCAGAAAATTGTTAAGCTCGGTTGTGTGTGTGTGTGTGTGTGCACATTTTCCCATTATTTCAACCTGGAAATTAAAACAATAACTCTCTCGAGCATGTGAAATGTTATTTTTATTTTTATTTTTTTTCCATAGAGGTGCATCTGCCTGGAGTGAATCTTTCTTTGATTAATCGAATATTTTAGGCCTGTGTTTTTTGTTTTTTTTACACAGCAGATGTTGCTGAGTATTTATTAAACTCATTTAAAGGCTATTTAAAGTTTCAGCACCAATTCTGTGTATCTTTACACACACACACACACACACACACACACCAGAGAGCTAGTCAATTAAATTTTGGATTCTGATTGGTCAGAAGGTGATGAATATTTGAACAGTAGCGCAGATGCAAATCACTCGTGCGCTTGTGCTAACGCGTTATTGTTGCTATAGTAACAAGAAATGGCACTTTGCTGTTGAAAATACTAATTGTGTTCCAGAGCAGTGAACAGATTCTCTGATCTGATTGGTTGCTTCTGGGAATTTGTGCCACTTAATCTAATCCTAATAATAAACAGATTTTTTAAAATAAATCGTTAAGTAGGAAGATTATAACATTTTGGTAAGGAGTCTCCAGTGTCAGTGCTTTATATCAGTTTGTATCTGTTTTGCCACCAATTCTTGTTTGTATACATTTATTCATTCATTGTCTATACCCGCTTATTCCTAGGACTCCTAGGGTCACGGGGATCTGCTGGAGTCTATCCAGGGCTAAAGGCAGTGGTACACCCTGGACAGGTCGCCAGTCCATCGCAGGGCCACACATAGACAAACAACCACACACACACACTCACTCCTATGGGCAATTTAGAATTACCAATCAACCTAATGTACATGTCTTTGGACTGTGGGAGGAAACCGGAGTACCCGGAGTAAACCCACGGAGGCACAGGGAGAACATGCAAACTCCACACAGAAAGGTCCCAGTTTGACCCCGGGATTCGAACCCAGGACCTTCTTGCTGTGAGGCAACAGTGCTAACCACTAAGCCACCGTTTATATACATATTTTTTTATATTTTCTAAATATTTTTTCCTTTTACACATAATTATATTTCTATTTTTATTGTAACTAATTTATTTATTTATTTTTTTCACGACAAAAAAATTTCAGAAGAATTTTCTGTTCTCAGCAACATACACTTTATTGCCATAAGTTTTGGGACACCCCTTCACCCTGATAGAACATCTTTGGGACAAATTAGAGCGGAGACTGAGCCAGGCCTTCTCCTCCAACATGAGGCCTGACCTCACAAATGCGCTTCTAGAGGAATGGTCAAAAATTCCCATAAACACACTCCTAAACCTTGTGGAAGCCTTCCCAGAAGAGTTGAACAGTTAAAAGCCTTCCCAGAAGAGTATAATGAGTATAATGAGCCCATTATATCCATGTTCATGTAAAGGCAGACGTCCCAGTTTTGGCCTGGTTCACAGTCTCCACTCTAATTCATCACAAAGGTGTTCTGTGGGGTTGAGGTCAGTCCAGTTCCTCCACACCAAACTCACTCATCCATGTCTTTATGGACCTTGCTTTGGTCACTGGTGTGCAGTCATGTTGGAACAGGAAGGGGTCATCCCCAAACTGTTCCCACAAAGAGCATGAAATTGTCCAAAATGTCTTGGTATGAAGCTGAAGCATTAAGAGTTCCTTTCACTGGAACTAAGGGGCCGAGTCCAACCCCTGAACTCAATGATTTGGAGGGGTGTCCCAATACTTTTGGCAATATAGTTTAGGCTTGAAACTCACAACCTTCTGCACAACAACTTAACCACTGAGGTACCACATGTTTCTTGTCTTCTTAAAGAGCGATAAAAGAGAGGCAGGAGAGGGAAAGACTGTTTATAGCTGCTATAACGTAAGCAAGAACAGGAAGTAAGTATCTTCACAGATGCTCTAAAACATTACATGTAACTCTATAAAAAGTGTGTGTTGGTATATATAGTAAAATGGTATAATGTCAAGGTCTTAGGGAAATGAAATGAAAACAATTAATGAGCTTTGGGTCATGACCGAAAGTACGAGGTCCTGGATACAAGCAGCCGAAATGAGTTTCCTCCGTAGGGTGGCGGGGCACTCCCTTAGAGATAGGGTAAGGAGCGCTGTGACCTGGGAGGAGCTCGGAGTAGAGCCGCTGCTCCTTCACATCCAAAGGGGCCAGTTGTGGTGGCTTGGGCATCTGTTTTGGATGCCTCCAGGGGAGGTCTCCCTGGGGAGGCGTTCCGGGCATGCCCCACCGGGAAGAGACCCCGGGGAAGACCCAGGACACGCTGGAGGGACTATGTCTCTCGGCTGACCTGGGAACACCTCGGAATCCCCCTGGAAGAGCTGGAGGACGTGTCTAGGGAGAGAGAAGTCTGGGCATTCCTGCTTAGACTGCTGTCCCCGTGACCTGGCTCCAGATAAGCGGGAGACAATGACAAGACAATCATCTTTAGGATGAGAAGAGGATGGTAAGAGAATGATAATCCTCAGCTTCCCATCATGGATTCATTTTCCAGAACTGCACAACACGAAGTGTTTTATTGTTCCAACTTTTCCAACATTTCCATATATCTCCTTTGCAGTCACAGCACAGGTAATTCCTATCTGATGCTAACCAGCCGTGACGCATCATGTCACGTGTTTTTTGTTTTCTTCTCCCAGGCCACAGTGAGTGTAGCAGCTCGGTAAAGCGTATCCTCAAAAAACAAGCATCAATTATTCACCAGGGAAATACTATTAATTTTCTCCGTCTACTTTTTCAGACGGAGTGAATTTCCGTTTCACGCCGATACTACAGCGAGCTCCTCCATGCAGGATATCCGACATCCTCCTGCGTATTTTTTTCCTTCATCCTTCTGGATTTTTCTACAACTTTCTGTCACTATCATGAACCATTTTAAGTGGATTATTAAAAATTAGACTCCGGCTCCTAGAACACAATATCAGTCCTCTCGCTATACTGCGCTGATTTATTACAGACCTGTGTGCACTTCCTTTTTCTTTAATATACACCTGGTGAACTAACCGTGGGTCCATACACACCAACACCCACACACACCACTCATGGGCGAGATGATGAAAAGCCTGAGCTGAGTTGTTGAAACCTCACTTTTTGTGTTTAATGGCATTGTGGGAGCACAGCACCAGGAGATACCTTAGAAAAGTATAGCACTGTTCTCTTTATTATGGTTAGGACGCCATTAAACGCTTCCCTACAGAGCCGTACGGGTCTAAAGACGCTTATATGAGTGAAGCTCCACAACCAAGGCCTTAATCAACGCTTCCTCCACCCCGTATTCATTAACACGCTTTGTTCCTGCACCGCTTCTCTGCTTCAAACCGGCACTTGGCTTGATCATTGTACTGTAACTGAGAATTTGTTTCTAAATGGTATTTTAGGCTTTTTTTCTATTCTTTAGACAAGAGCTGGTGATTGGAGTTAATCTCATGCTTTCACTCCACTCCTCATTTGTATTGCAGACCAGATACGGAACAGAAGAAATTACCATTTGGAGGTAGAAATTATATTGTAAGGCGCCACGCTCGGAGTGATTCGACAGGTCATCTCACGCCAAAGTGAGTGGAGAGACGAGGAGAGAAACAGATTAGACTCTTGTTATCGAAAAGCATTTGGAGAGAGTCAGATCACGGGGCCGTGGGCCGTCATTATTGTGTCAAAATTCTTACTTCAACCGTGTGTTTTATTGCGTGTAATGTAGGGGTGTAATGACGCAGTGACATGATCGGTGTCGATGTCTGCATACACTGCTCTGGATATCACGTGTACACGGATTCAGATTTATACCAAGAGTGGGCGTGGCCTACTTCATCTGTATATAGATTTGGATTTATACTAGCAGTGGGCGTGGCCTACTTCATCCGTATACGGATTCAGATTTATGCTAGAAGTGGGTGGGGCCCACTTTGTCCGTATACGGATTCAGATTTATACTAGCAGTGGGCGTGACCTACTTCATCCGTATACGGATTGGGATTTATATTAGAAGTGGGCGTGGTCTATTTCATCCGTATACAGATTCGGATATATACCAGAAGTGGGCCTAAACCGCCTAAACTTTAACTTATTAATTAACATTTAAAAAAAAAAAAAAAAAGGTTTTATTTAATAATAAAAAAAATCTAATTGATATGGTAATTTTTTGTAAGGAATTGTTTATATAAAATGATATTTATTTTTATCGATTATTTTTATTTATGTATTATTTTTTAATAGCTTTTTCTGGTTTTATTTTAAATTTATACATTAGTGATAATTCATAAGAAATAATTTTAGCTATATTTATTAAAAATAAACAAACTAGTAGCCTAAATTAAATTTAATGGTGAGTGAACGAAAGCTGTGAATTAGAGATGACACAATAAACCTGGAGTATCAGATGATTCCCTTATACATCTAATTCATTCCTTACACTGTAGATATACAATATAAAATATAACCAGGGGGAAAAAATAGACATTTTATTTTAAATGCAAACAGCTTCAAATCTTTACCATTTGTTACAAGGTCTGATGTCTGATCCGTTTCCTCTGATAGTTATTATTTAGCCTCCTATGTAGGCACTAAAATATATGCTGATCTTTATTTCTCTCATGAGCTTCATGTCAGGCCTCATGAAAGTAAAAACCTTCTGCTCTCATGGCTCTGGGAACCTTTCATTATTTTCAGGAGAAAAAAAAGCAAGCAGACAGCTGTCTATGTGTCCATATTTACTAACCCATACACTCCAGTGTTCAAGTGTCATTATGTGTATTTTGTAAAGATAACGATGGACCACGTAAAGGACAGAGCGCGAGCCATGATTACAAAGTGTCTGAATCTGAATGAGTCAGTTTGTGTGTTAAATTAGCATTTCAGTCAGTACACTTTACTCAGCACTGATAACTGCCACTCGGGGAAATCCTCCTTTCTCTCGGATGCGATACTCATCTCACGCTTTATTACTGTTTTATTTACGATCATCTATGGGCAAAACAACCTGTATGAAATATTTCGATTTAAAAAAGGGTTATAATGTTAATTAGATCAATTCCCTCGGTGAAAAAAAAACTGCCTTGCATTAATGAAGATTGGCGTGTAAACAAGATTCATATGATTTTTATTTTTTTTCCAAACTGACTGTCACTTATTTCCCGAAGGCCTGATCTATTAACGAAATTATTCATTTGTGCTGAATAGAATCTGCATTCTCCTTTCATTGCAGTCCATCAAATGGCCGACTTATTACAAAACATTAAACACCAATTATGCACTAATTAAAACAGAGCAGTGGATGGAGCCAGTGCAAGGAGCAAATTAATACATTTGTCTAGTTAGTTTGCTTGGAGATTGATAGAAATGTATTTAAATAATACTGAAAAGATGGATGTCTCTGAAGTGACGTGACAGATCATTTATCAGAAGAAGACAATTTGTCCAGGGTCTTTAAAACAGGAGTATCGGAACAAGTGTGAGAAATAACTAATGACATGGACTTGAAACTTAGTGACTCAACAAAATTCAACACCTATTAAACTTCAGTCAAAAGACAAATGCCAACCTTGCTCTTTGCTATGACATACTGCATGTGAATATGTAGCACAAAAAGTTTGAAACAAGCATTGTTATACTAGTAAGAAGTAAATCTCAAGTCTCAACCTGCACGTAAATATAGACGTGCAGGTTGAGAAATAAGTTCTAAAATAAACCCCAGACAATTCAAGTAAACAGACATGTCCCAAAGCAATTCCCATATAAAAGATTAGTATGTCCAGAGTCAAATCCCAAATGAATACAAACAACCATGAAATGCCAAGACAGATAAGTCCCAAGTTCCACATAACGACAGGCAGGTCCTGATTCAAGCCCTAGATAAACAGATGAATTTGAAGTAAAGGCAGAGAAGTTCAGAATCGAACTCCACTAGAACTTAAACAAGTCCCAGGTAAATACAGACAAGTCCCAAGCAACACATAAAGATAGGCAAGACCTGAGGCATGTCCCAAGTAAAGTCAAGATTCAAATAAAAATACATAAATCCCAAGTAAAGACAACCGAGTTCCGGCTTAATTCCCAAATGTACAAAAAAAATGTCCCAGGTGAAAACAGACCATTGCAAAGTTCTAATCCCAAGCGAAAAACATGCCAAGTATTATATAAAGAGCCAAACAATTTCTAGCTAAATTCAATTTCAAATCACTAGTGCATTTATTAATAGACAAGCATGTCCCAAGTGATAAAAGATACAAGTCCAAAGTTCCACAAAAAGACAACAATTCCCACATTAAATATTGCACAATGAGAGGCAGGTCCAGAGTCAAGACCAAAATGGAGACAAATAACTTCCACCTAATGTACCCAAATAAGTGGTAAAGCAGACAAGAGCTTTAGCGTTTAGGTTTTACTATAAGATAATGAAGGGAGAGATGTGTGGACAGAGAGTTATGGGCTACCTGGTCCAGGCCACCTTAGAGTTCCAGGGGGGGTTGTTGCTGGCTGTGGCACACCAAAGTGCTGCTTCTCGCTCCTGGTTAGCCTCTTTCTCCTTAGCTTTAGTCTGGGGTAAAACCTGAAAATAAGATTTGACATGGTTGACTAAGAGGTCTGCAGACTCATGGGCTGAGTTTGGGAAGAGGCATAAAATGCACTTCCTTGGACAAACAGTCAGTAATAATAGTGAGTTTGATGGTGTTACCTTGTGAGGAGAAGTCTGGTGATGAAATCTACAGTAATTTGAGCCCAGGGATTGCAGGGAACAGGCAAGGGATAGACCAGCAGATGTGCAATGCGAGGCTTTGCCAGGTGTTGGCGTCCATGTTTGACCAGTAGAGTCGCCTAAACAGATCCAATGTGCAACTGGTACTGATAGGTGATAGGTGAACACCACTTGAAGACCTGGGAATTAGGAACAAATAAACAGCCAAAGGGCCAGCAATGCAGGTATTCATCTCTATTATGAACTATTGAGAGGGGAGTCCGGTCAATTCAACACTGGGGCCAAGGTTAACAGCTCCTTTAGTCTTTACCCATCCATTCTTGAAGATGTATCCCAGGAAGCTGACCAACCTGGCATGGAATTTAGACGTCTCTTTTATAAACAGTCAGTTCTTCACCAGCTGCTAAAGGATCTTAAAAACAGGATGAAAGGTTCTGACAGGATGCAATTTACCAGTGCCTTACTCACTGCTCTGGCATTAGTAAAGCTGAAGGGCATTACCAGGTATTAAAAGTGGCCAGTGAGCCATTGAAAGCTGTTTTCCACTCACCACCTTCTCATATCCTGACCACCTCTGATCCAACTTTGTGAAGATGGTTGCCCTGTAAAGTGATTTGAATGCCAAGATAATGAGTATCAGGGGTACTTATTTTTGACACATGTTGTTCAAGCACCATTAATTGTAAAAAGGATGGAGGGAGTGGTCTTTCTTGGCCATAAAGAAGAAGCCAGTGCCCTGGTAGGAAGAAGAGGGTAAAATAAACAGCTGTGAGGAAATCATTGATATATTTCTCCAAGGCCTCTCTGTCAGGGTAGGAAAGATTATAAAGCCTGTAGGACAGCAGGGTGGCTTGAGGAAGCAGGACTATGGAACAGTCTTGCATTGTGATGAGGTGGTAAGGAGAGGGTCCAGTCCTTGCAAAAAAACCTCACGGTGTGTCCCAAGACCAGTGGAACCAACTGCAACCACTCTCAATTAAAGACTTATCTCTTTTTACATGGGGTTTGACCATGGACGTTACCTCATATCCAAGTTCGTCCAGTTTGGTGTACCGTGGAACAGAGCTGTATTAGGTAAAGACCTGTACTTTCATACAATATGCAGCTTAAATGAAGGCTGGAGATCATTACTGTCTCAAGTCTTTTGTTCATTTCAATTTTATTAATAACAGTCTAGTCCTTGCAATCGAGCCTGATAATGTTTGCTTTTATGATAATCCTTTTTGGGCAACACTGTAGAGCTTTATTTCAATACTGACTTGTATTATTCGGTCTTTTCATGTCATAGGTTCCAAATCTTAATCCAATTTCAGAAAATCGATTGAATACAAGCCTTTTTTGTCTCTTATCACTCATGTCCATATCTCAGTATTGAAATTATGGTTACACTGCATGATACACTCAATTTCTAATATAATTAGTGTTTTAAACAGCTCAGACTGACCACGTTTTGATGTATGATTCGAATATTGTTTTTTGCAATAAATGTTAAATCCTGATGTATCTTGAAAAATCTGAAGGTGTTGCGATTGCACATAAGGCCTTAACGTTCTTAAGAGCAATTGTCAATCGTGACTCATTGAACGACTGAGTGAGAGTCTGATCATTATCACCCCTTCATCTTCAAAAACACAGATTAGACGATAAACGGCTCCAGCAGGTAAACAGAGATTAAAGTTCAGATGGTCTGATTAGTAATTCACCATAGCTAATCTCGCTCTGTAAGATCCTTTTAAAATAGTCATGCATCAACACTTCACTAACCTCTCCCCCAGCGAGCACCAAATCATTTCTGGGGTAAGAGAAATTTGCACACTGCGGTGCAGAGTAAAGCTTTCGACCAAGCGAAGAATGAAATCTGGTGCTAAAATGCGAGCTAATCAGGTATTAATGCATGTAAATGTCAAGTGAAAAATAGCCCTAGCTTAAAATGTGTTCGTTTTTTTTCAAAAAGAAAAAGAAAAAAAAAGAAAAACAACAGGAGCAGGTCTCATTATATTACCTGTGCAAATGTCAAGTCCTGCAATGGTGAGACAGTAGAGCTGGGAAAGACAGTAGAAAGGATAGAAGTCAAGCTGAAATGCTGCAACAGTGAAGGCAGTGCTTATTTTGTGATGTTGTGCATGCCTAGAGAGGATTTGTCCTTTGTTAGTCAGATTTCTGGTACTGAGATGGTGAAGGGTTCCACTTTTGTGAATAGTAATTCTGGTCAAGGAAAGACACCACATTTTTGGCATTAGTTTCACCCAAAATTTGACTTGTTTCAATTTTTCTTGTTTGGACTTGAGGGGGAAAAAATCGAGGGAAGCTACAATCTTCAGACTGTTTGTAATGGGATTATGAATATAATCTTCTGATTAAACACACTGCCAGATGTACGCTACATTTACATAGCTACACAATGAACATATATAAGACTCATTAATCATTTTCCCAATATTGAATTTATAAAGATTAAAAATAATTAGAAATAACTAGGTAAATTTACATGTAAGCTAATAAAATAATGTCCATGTTGATATCCACATGATATCCAAAGTGTAGCTCAGTGTTAAAGGTGTTGGACTACTGATGGAAATGTTGGGAGTTTGAATCCCAGGACCACCAAGGCTGCTACTGCTGGGCCCCTGAGCAAGGCCCTTAACCCTTAGTTGTATAAATGAGATAAATGTAAGTCGCTCTGGATAAGGGCATCAGCCAAATGCTGTAAATTGCTGTGGCATAAGAGGAATAAAACACTTCAGAATGTAATGTCATGGGAAAATAAAGAACGTCAGAGTGATAACTGATTATTTCCATGTTCTATTCTGTACATATTCAGATTAGCACATTTCCATACACATATCAGAGCTCTGGGATCTGCAGTCATCTTTACTGCTCTCTCGGATTGGTTTCAGGTTGCTCTTTCTTTCTATCAGTCCTGCTGATAAAAAGAAAACAAAACAAAACAAAAAAAAAAAACAAGAAGATAATGCTACAGTCATTAATTCCCCCGGATGGCACTCTTTCTGGAAGACCTATCTGACAGGTCAAACACATTGCACTTCAGAAAGTACGTCCAGCCTGCTCAATTGATCTAGATCTACCTTTTAGTCTGCTGTGGCCACATTAATATTTCCTGCAGCAAGTGTTTCCCCGGCAAAGTAAATACCAAACGTCTGTCTGAAACAGAGAGATGACCTTGGGAAATATCCGTAGCGAGGGGAGGAAGCATTTTGGATGTGTATGGAAGTGTTTCAGATCGTTATCGTCTGTGACAAACCGAGATTAAACGGAGGAGAATGACGACGGCATTGAACTGGCCGCAGATCGATGGCTGATTGGGCCAGGGCAGGAGGATTGCCAGCCACTTTAAATTTCTGAATTATTAATGCAAAAATGTCTTATTAAATAACAAACACACACATACACATGGCAATATTGCGAGGATAAATAAAAGAATAAAGGCCACGTAGTGCTGTTGATGGATAAATAGATGTTTATTACTAAGGCTTGTGTTCATGTTGGTGCCTTAATCCATAAATTACTTACATTTAAGTCACAGAGCTGATTTTCAGACTTTTTTGAGGTAAAAGAGTCCGAGACAGGGTTTTAGCATGAAACTAGCATTAAACTATGCTGTCAAATTTAATGCTAATTTCAAGATCTTATAGGAGTCTGGTATACTGCTGATAAACTGCTGCCTGAATTCTCCTACTTGTAATTATAAGTCACTGGTTCTATTTAACATCATTCAGTATTTAGCTGTGTGTAGAATAGCACTGTGGCCCTGTGATGGACTGGTGACCTGTCCAGGGTGTACCCCTGCCTTTCTCCCAATGTGTGCTGGGACAGGCTCCAGCAGATCCCTGTGACCCTAATCAGGAATAAAGCGGGTTTAGAAAATGGATGGATGGATGGAATAGAATAGCACTTGATGTAGCACACTTTTTATCGCACTCGGAAAGTTTCTGAATGAAACACACACACGCACACACACGCACACACACACACACACACACTTAATAAAGCCACTCCATGACATAGCAAATGAAGGTAATGAAACCATCTGTGTGTGTGTGCTGGATGTAATCTATGTAATCTTTCTCACTATTTAAAGTTGCTGAATTTAATAAAATAAAGTTTTTGTTCATTCGATTCAGTTTCCTCGCATGAAACCATGCCCCAGTTTGTGGTGCCGTCATTTCAGGTGTGTGTTAGATCAAAGAGATTTCAAAGCATATAAAAAGATTTCACTTGTCAGACTTAAAAGGGTTACGAATGATTCCTAAAGACTGGGGTTTCCATCACTTCCCATTCAGACACAGACGGATAAGGACATCCTTTAAAATCTACAACATGTCACAGCTGCAGAGTGACAGCTGTAAAGATCTGTATCCCTTCTGTTTGTTTTATTATAGAAATAATGCTGGAAAAATAAACCAAAGAAGGTGAACTTTGACGTAACCCTTAACTAACGTTATTAACTAAATTCATGTACAATATAAAGAGATGATAAACACCAGCATTGATGCATTGTCAGTGATATCAACAAAGCAAAAAACACAAGACAATTTAATCCCTGAGTCTTGAACCTTTTCTTCTATGGGTGAAAGTACATATGGCGAAAAACATGACTGATGTGTTAATTAATCTGTGTTGCTGCTTAACAGATGAAATTCATACGTGAATTATACATGAACGATGGGTGCCAATATTTATTACAACTCTACTAGATTATGGGACATTTTGTAAATTACTTCATGTGAGTCGTAGTTTATAGAAAATAAACATGTATGAGTTGGAATAAACGTTGTAAACTGATTAAACACACATCTATTATTGCCACATGAGTTTATTAGGTAGTTACCATGGTTACTAACGGTTTATGAGGCAAGCATTACCCCCATACTAACGAATGCATCATTCTGATATTTCCTTTGTTGAATTAGCAATTAAATTCATAATCATGGTTATTTGATTACCAAGGCATACTAAAATGTTAATGAATGTTAGTTAATTAATTAATATGCTAATTTAGCTGGACGTTTTGTTAGTTAGGGTTAAAATAAATGTTAATTAAAGTGGGTTTAATTAAGTGGAAATCTGAACAAACCTCAAATAATGCACTCTTTAGTGTAACACTTCAGTAGAACAGAATGTAGAGACATTAATTAATAACAATTAAATAAAGTTTTACTTGTAATAGTTTATCTAGAAATGGTCATTTCTCAGCGTATTATATGAGTGCTTCATTTACTGGTTCATTAATAACTACACAATCGCTAAGTTTTGTTTTCTCTCTAAAGGAACCTTTAAAGATCGTAGAGTTTGTGGAACCGTCTACAATATAAGGTTCCAAGGTGACCCCTTTTAGCAGGCTAGGAACCCTTGATTGTATAACAAACCAATAAAAAACCCTTAAAGAACCCTTGTTGAACAATTTTCCTCTATGAATATACCAAGAACTTTACCAGAAATTAAATGTTAAATGTCTGACAGGTTCTAGATCAGAGGCTAGGAAGCTTTAATTGTCCAACAAACTCTTAAAATCCATTGAAAACCATTGAAGAACCAAAGAGAATACTAAGTACTTTGAGTTTTTGACAATGTTAATTGTCTGACTGGTTCTAGATAGGAGACTAGGAAACCATAATTGTCCAACAAACTCCTAAAAAATCCTTAAAGAACCCATGAAGAACCAAAGAGAATACTAAGTACTTTGTCAAGAATTAAATGTTAAATGTCCGACAGGTTCTAGATATTAAGAAGCCTCCTCTGGGAAACCCTTAAAGGATTTAAATGAATCCTTAAAGAACCCTTGAACAACCTGTACCAAGTACTAAAAGCTAAATGTTAGACTTTATCTTTTTGAGCTGAAACATTAAACCCTTAAAGGTTCTTTGGTTGTACCTCTTGGGAGAACCCTTGGAAATTCTGTATATAAAGTGATTTCTCAGTTAATGTCTGCACTCCCAGGAAAAAAAAATGTTTCTTTAATGATTCTTTAATGGTTCAATGGATAATTAAGGTTAAGAGTTATTTGTTCTGAGAGGAATACATTGTGTTTTAAGGTTCTACATAATGTTTCAAGAGTGTAGTGCTTCTGGAAATGTTCAGGTTAATTAATGATGAGTAAAATGGCAGTAGCTGGGCTCTCAATTCACTTTCTCAACAAAGGATGGGGAAGAAAATAATGAGTCGTAAATGACGGCTCTTAAATGTGCTACAGTAGAAAGCTCCATATTACAGTGTGGAGTGTTCCTGTATGTGAGTGGAAAAATACCACATACCCCGAACAGCCAAAGTCAATTACACTAAAAGCAAAAGCCTGACAGGTTTCGGGTATTAACAGAGGGTTTTACAGAAAAATATTAAGCAAATGGTGCGTAAACAGGAATTTCAGATAGTTAAAGTTAATTTTCCTGTGAGGATTTCTTATACCAGTGGATCTCAAAGTGGGGTTTATGGAGCACAGCCAGAGGTTGTGTGATTTCTTTTGTTGTTACAGAGGTACAAAAGAAATCACAAGCCATTACCCAAGTTATTATATTCATTATTGAGTTCTTATAGTGATTTGATTGGTTTCTAAATACCTCACAAAAAAGTCGACCTGAAACTAATGTAGTCCAAACGTATTTGTTCTAATCTGTGCTGAAAGGATCTCTGGGATTAATTTCACCTTGTTTTAGATGATTAAAAATGTTACTATCGCGTTACCTTAAAGGATTGCATACTTTGAGAACCAGTTATTCTTAGCAAGCTGCCGATACAGTCCCCTCCAAAAGTATCGGAACAATAAAGTCAGTACTTTTGTTTTTGCTAAATATTTTTGGTTTGGTTTTGAGAGCAAATGATGAAAAGGAAACCATCAATCATATATTTATCTTTGATTTCTTGATATATACATCTAGAGATGCAAGAAACTACATAGAACATGGCACTTTTGATGGCAGACAAAGCTATTTTGGGGTTAGCAAAAGTATTGGAACAGATAGTCTACATATCCCTTGTATGAAATAAGTGCTTCAAGCCTGTGACATCACCAAACATTCTTCTTTTGTGGTGATTTTCCAGGCTTGTGCTGCAGTTTCTTAATGTTTTTAGAGGGGCTTCTTCCTTCAAGCTCCTCTTCAGGAAGTCAAAATACTGCTCAGTTGGGTGAAGATCTGGTAATTGTCTTGGTCAGTCTAAAACCTTCCACTTTCCCCCTTTGCTGAGTTTGCAGTGTATTTTGATGAAGAGGTGAAGTTCCTTCTGATTCATTTGAATGCATTTCTCTGTAAATGGTCAGAATATTTGTGCAGACACCTGAATTCATTCTGCTGCTACCATCATGAAGATTAGTGAGAATGTTCCAGAAGCAGCCATGCAAGCCCAAGCCATGACACTACCACCACCATGCTTCACAGATCAGCTGAATGTTTTGGATCATGACCAGATCCCAGGTCTTTCCATCACTTTGGTAGAGGTTCATCCTCATGCAAGATCTTTGGTGGCTCATCTCTGTATGACTTTACGAATTCCAATCTAACATTCTGATTCATCCTGCTGATGAGATGTTTGCATCTTGTGGTATAGCCTCTATATTTCTGCTCTCAGAGTCTTTGTGATCCCTTCAAACATGCCCTGTGGAGGCTGTTGGTGATGTCACTGTTATTTTTGGGCTTTTCTTCACAGCTCTCACAATGTGTCTGTCATCAGCTGCTGTGTTTTTTTCTCCCTTGGCTGATCTGTTCAATTCCGGGTGTTAGTACACCAGTGGTTTCTTTCTTTTTCAGGACATTCCAAATTGCTGTATTTGCTATGACCAAAGCTTGTCCAGTGGCTCTGATAGATCTTTACTCAGCTTAAAAAATGGCTTTCTTTTCTTCCAAAGACAGCTCTCTGGGCCTCATGTTTTTAACAACAAATGCAATCTTCAGCGGTGAAGCCTAGGGCTCAATCCAAGAGGAGAGCTAAACTCAGAGCAATCTAACAAGACACACCTGGGCAACAAGAAACATCTGTTCCAATATTTCTGATCAGTTGAAAAACAAAAGTGTCATGCTCAAGTTATTTAACACATCTAAATGGAAATATCATGATAAAAGCTAAAAATTCAGATCTATTGTCTTAGGTTCTTCTAAAACCCAAGTGTCCCTGGTGTTTAGCAAAATCAAAAGAACATCAAAACCCCTGCAGATGAAGTGAATAACACTGATTATCTATCTGTCGAGGGGTGTGATTATATTAGGCAACAAGCGTACAGTCAGCTCTTGAAGTTGATGTGTTGGAAGCAGGAAAAAATGGCTGAGCGTTAGGATCTAACTGACTTTAACGAGGACCAGATTGTGATGTCTGGATGTCAGGGTCAGAACATCTCCAAAACAGTAGGAAAAACAGCTGGTGAACCAATAACAAGGTCATAGGTGCCAAAGATCACAGATGTACATCGGAAGTAAAGGCTAACCCGGTCTGGTGCAATCCCATAGAAGAGCTCTTGTAGGGTTCATCTACTAAAACATCTGTAGAATGAGCTGGACAAACAAGTCTGATCCATGGAGGCTCTATCTCACATCATGGTGTTAGATTCCACAGCACACCGTCTTGTGAAGATCATGCTTTAGCAGATCAGAGGTGGCACAAGGAGGACCTAGATGATATTAGTCTGGCAGATACAGGCAGGTGTATATTATATCTGTTTTAGTCCACACTGAAGCAGGAATGTGTGTTACTGGCTGTAACTGGAAGTATCTAGCTAGCTTTCTTGCTGTGGAAAGGAATGGAGTGAAATTTGGATATTTTTCTGCAAAAATGCTTAATAAAAGACAGATACTTACCCTAGTCCACCAAAGGTCAGGATACTTTAAAGCTGAAGACTCAGTCAGAGCTGTCTGGAGATTCACATGTTCACTGTGGCATTGTGGGTTCCTCTGGGTTCTCCGGGTTCATCACACATCCATCAAACATGCCAATAGACGGATTGGCTGTGAATGCTAGTTTAGGAAATGTTACAGCGATTAAAGCCACCTTCACTGTACAAGACAGTGGTGAGACCGGCCATGCTGGATGGTTTAGAGGCAGTGTCACTGAGGAAGAGACAGGAGTCAGAGCTGGAGGTAGCAGAGCTGAAGATGTTGAGGTTCTCTTTGGGAGGGACACGGTTGGACAGGATTAGGAACGAGTACATCAGAGGGACAGCTCATGTTGGACGTTTAGGGGACAAAGTTAGGGAGGCCAGATTAAGATGGTTTGGACATGTCCAGAGGAGGGAGAGTGAGTATATTGGTAGGAGAATGTTGGACATGGAGCTGCCAGGCAGGAGGAAAAGAGGAGGTATATGGATGGAATAAATGAGGATATGAAGCTAGTGGGTGCAAGAAGTAGGGCTAGGTGGAGAGAGATGATTCACTGCGGCCACCCCTGAAGAGAAAAGCCGAAAGAAGAAGAAGAAGCCACCTTCACCTTTTAAAGAGATAAAAGCTACATTCATACTGAATTCTACTCAGAGTATCAGTAGTGCAGATATTAAGAAATATAAAGTATTATTTACTGTTAGTTGAGGTCAGGGAAGCTAATAAAAGCCAGCACACAATTCTGGCCATGTCAAGCAGATGTTTCACACCACTAATGGGACAGTGTTGTCTGAAGAGATGATGCAAGAACTGAACTTTTTTGGTCAATCTATTGTTATTATTATGTTGCTGGGAGGAAACACAAGACTGCACACCGACTGTGAGGCGAAGGCGAGGCTTTCTACAGGCACAGTCAGAGCCCTGACCTCAATCCAGGTGAAAATCTGTTAAATCTGTGGTGAGATTGGAAAACAGGTCATTTCCTAAAATATACATGAATTGAAAAAGGGTTTTTTTGCAGAGGAACATCTTCTGCAATGATCTTTCAGTGCTGTTAGCAGTAAACATTCGGGTTCATCAATCAATATGTGCAGTTACACTTTACAATAGAGCTCCTTTACAGCATTAGTTAAAGTTAACAATCTGAAAAGTTTAAAGCGATTAATCCATCAGTAACGACATCAAGGTAAATTGTCTTAGATACAACAGTACTGTGGAGTTCCAGATTCTGATTGATCAGAAGATATGGGTTAGTTTGATATAATAATGCACAAATCAGACAGTATTTATAACAAAATCGTTTCCAGTAGTAACAGCTCATAGACTGGGGGTGTGTATGATGTTCCATATAATCTAATTTTAGTAATAAACATATAGTGTTCTTTAACTGTAACAGATCCATTGCTGGAGGTGATTTAGAATCCATTTGCAGGTTTATTAAGAAAATACGAGACAAAAATTCCTATCATCAAGACAGGAAATCGTGGTCGATGTCCAGGCATAAATCATAAACAGAAACAGGAAAAAAAATCCAAGAAATGGAATCCAGAAAACAGAGAAAAGGTGAAACAAGACCATCAAGAATAGAATGGCTTGGTACACAGGCGAACTGAGAATACTGCACAAAGATGGTGGCTGAGAGCGTGGTTTAAATGCTCTACAAACAGGAAGTGGATCAGAATTCTGGCAAGGGCTCGCTCTGGTGGAGAGATGAACGATCCATGGACTGAGGTGTTACATAAACACAGAAAAACACGAGTTCTTCCAGTCCAAACACCATGTTCAAAAAACACCATGAATTCAATGAGTTTGTGCACAGGTGCATTGTCGGGTCTCACAGCTCCAGTATATATAATGTTATATATATACTTTAATATAAAGTTATAATGCTACAACCAACAGTTTGAGGAAGAACCACATACGGGTGTGATGATCAGGATGCACACACTTTTGACCATATGGTGTATGTTTATAGTAACATTTCATCTTGATTACACAATAGGAGCTATAAACACTCATTCCCTCACCAGCCTCTCTTTTAGTTCTCTCTCTTGAAATGAACAAGACAAAAAAAATTATGTAACCAAGAAACTAGAAAACTCTTCTATCATGTAGATGTCAGAAAACCTACCAAAATGACACTGGAGGCTCCTTTAGTCAATCATCACCTTCTGACCAATCAGAATCCAGAATTCAATTCATTATTATTTATATCATTAAATGATATAAAACTCCGAGATGAAGATTTTGTATTATTATGTAGGAGAAATGAAGACTTCTGAATGATTCATAAACTCATAAATACACACACACACACACACACACACACACACACACACATCTTTCTACTTTGTAGAGAAAAGGATAAAGCAGCTTGCACGATTTCCTCTGGCATGATGCAATGTTTCAGGGAGGAATGTTAATCGCTCGCTTTCTCATCCGTCACCTTGATGGATCGTATTGTTTTACCAATTTAAGCCTTTATCTTTCATTAAAGTGTGACATTTATTTCACAGCATTCGCTTGCATACCGACGCCTTAAGTCAACAGCGAGAAAATAAAAGCAACCAAATGGACGACGTTCCAATCAACACCGAGCCACGGGGGCAAGCGGAGTTGTAGTCATTTTCAGAGTTCCCCAGAGACATTCATGAAATAAATTACCAAGAACAAGTTGTGTGTCGCTGACGAAGTGGATGAGGGATCACCCCCGGGGCAGGCTACATTACATCTAGTGCAGAAAAAAAAGAAGGAATAAAACAAATGACATATTCTGAGAAAATACATAATTTCTGAGATTAACTGTTGCACTAATGTATTTTACTCAGCTCATTTAGGAGTTCTTTTAAATCCTGCCTATCTCTCAATTTCACACCTTCATAGTGTGAAACAAATTAATTGGTAGAACACCATGCAGCTGAAAACAGTTTACACAAAATATTTAAAAATATTTAGATTCCATATGCATTTATTTATTGCAGGTATCCCAATAAAAAAAAAAAAAAAAAAAAAAAAATAATAATAAATTTTATTTTTATTCATTTTTGTAATTTTGTAATTTTATTTTAATTTCAAATTATTGTTATTATTATTGCTATCATTATTATTATTTATTGCATATTTCTTTTCTTTTTCTTTTTCTTTTGTTATTTTGTTGTGATTATTTACATCACAATAAACAGTCAGGTTTCTGAGGTTGACGTGTTGGTAGCAGAACAAATGGGCATGTCCCATTTTTCACAAGAATCTGAGAATCTGTTTATAATAATAATAAAACAAACAGACAAACAAAAATAAATAAATAAATAAATAAATATGTTAATAATAAGAAGAACAAATAATAAAAATTCATAATATGTTATTTATTTATTCATTCATTTATTCACGTATATGCTATACATATGCATTTTTTTTATTATAACAATATTTATAATAATCACCTTTTTTGGCAGCTTTTTAAGTATATATATATACATACAGTGAGGGAAAAAATGATTTGATCCCCTGCTGATTTTGTACGTTTGCCCACTGACAAAGAAATGATCAGTCTGTAATTTTAATGGTAGGTTTATCTGAACAGTGAGAGACAGAATAACAACAAAAAAATCCAGAAAAACACATTTCAAAAAAGTTATACATTGATTTGCATTTTATTGAGTGAAATAAGTATTTGACCCCTTTGCAAAACATGACTTAGTACTTGGTGGCAAACCCTTGATGGCAATAACAGACGTCAGACATTTCTTGTAGTTGGCCACCAGGTTTACACACATCTCACATCTCAAGGAATTTGGGCCCACTCCTCTTTGCATCCATGACCCATTTTCAATGCCCTGGCTGAGGGAAGGAGGTTCTCATCCAAGATGTAACGGTACATGGCTCCGTCCATCGTCCCTTTGATGCGGTGCAGTTGTCCTGTCCCCTTAGCAGAAAAACACCCCCAAGGCATAATGTTTCCACCTCCATGTTTGATGGTGGGGATGGTTTTCTTGGAGTCATAGGCAGCATTCCTTCTCCTCCAAACACGGCGAGTTGAGTTGATGCCAAAGAGCTGGATTTTGGTCTCATTTGACCACAACACTTTCACCCAGTTCTCCTCTGAATCATTCAGATGTTCACTGGCAAACTTCAGATGGTCCTGTACATGTGCTTTCTTTAGCAGGGGGACCTTGCGGGCCCTACTGGATTTCAGTCTTTCACGGCGTAGTGTGTTACCAATTGTTTTCTTGGTGACTGTGGTCCCAGCTGCCTTGGGATCATTGACAAAATCCTCCAGTGTAATTCTGGGCTGATTCCTCGCCGTTCTCATGATCATTGAAACTCCATGAGGTGAGATCTTGCATGGAGCCCCAAACCGAGGAAGATTGACAGTCCTTTTGTGTTTCTTCCATTTGGGAATAATCGCACCAACTGTTGTCACCTTCTCACCAAGCTGCTTGGCGATGGTCTTGTAGCTCATTCCAGCCTTGTGTAGGTCTACAATCTTGTCCCTGACATCCATGGACAGCTCTTTGGTCTTGTCCATGATGGAGAGTTTGGAATCTGATTGATTGCTTCCTTCTGTGGACAGGTGTCTTTCATACAGTTAAGGAGCTGAGATTAAGAGCACTCCCCGAGAGTGCTCCTACTGTAATCTCAGCTCCTTACCTGTATAAAAGACACCTGGGAGCCAGAAATCTTTCTGATTGATCGGGGGTCAAATACTTATTTCACTCATTAAAATGTAAATCAATGAAGAACTTTTCTGAAATGTGTTTTTCTGGATTTTTTTGTTGTTATTCTGTCTCTCACTGTTCAGATAAACCTACCATTAAAATTACAGACTAATAATTTCTTTGTCAGAGGGCAAACGTACAAAATCAGCAGGGGATCAAATAATTTTTTCCCTCACTGTATATATATATATATATATTGCTGTGTTATGGATTCGAACATATCTGCTACTGTGTAGTTTTATCTGATCAGCAGCTTGTCGACTCGACTCCATCACAGACTATTCCCATCTTTCTCTTCTTCTTCTTCTTCTTCTTTTTTTTTATTATATCTCTTTTATAGCCATAAAAGCGTGACTCACAAATGCACTTATCTAATCTCAGAGTAATGTTGGGAAAGGGAAAAAAATAACACCCAACGATTCTTTTGTTTCTCGTCACTGCGTTGCTTGGAAGTCTCTCGCTTAAAAGGATTCAAAAGGAAAGTTCTGGATTCAGATAGTAGACTCTGTTATATCAGCAACCGAAATCAATTTGAGCTGCCCCAATTTGGCAAGCTGTCAGCAGCTCGTAGGCGGCTGCAGAAACTAAAAATCCACTAATTCAGAATGGGTTTGGTAGGTTTTAGGGCGGAGGGTGGAGGCGTAAAGTGGAGAGAGAGAGAGAGAAAGAGGGTGAGAAAAGAGAGAAACATTTGAGAGAGAAATAGAAAAAGAGAGATAACAAAAGTCAGCCAGTAGGAGACTAACACAAAAATAAACGCTAGCAGCAGGAGTGAGATTAAGCTACACACTTTATTGATGCCAACTTCAGGCAGCACACAGAATTTTATAAATATGTCCACTAATAATAAGTCTGCAGCGAAAGACGAAAAAAAAAAGCACAATAAATGGCGGACGGGGCACTTCAGGGCAGTAGCTATGACAGCTCCATTAGTGCAAATGACAGAGTGCGCTACTCCCTGAGAATACCTGAGAAAAAGGAAATAACATCAACAGCAATGATCACTGAACTGAGCAACTTCTCTCCAGCAATCAGCAGAACTCGGAGACTGCCTTTCATTCCTACAGAACACGAACCCATCTTCGTCATCAATATTAACGCCAGGATAACGATTATTACCGCAACAGAGCTGCCGAATTCTCCAATTATAGTAATACATTTCGCAGTGTTTCCATGGTAACGTCTCGTTCGCAGGGCACGGCTGATGGTAAAAATGGTTGATATGGTGACCTTTGCTCTAGAGATGTGTATTTAACGTGTTCGTAAGGAGTCTCCAGGGTCAGCGCTCGGTAACAGTCAGAATTAAAGCTGTAACTTTTCCGACTTCTTCGGCTCAGACGATTTTGTACTTTATTTCTCAGTAACTGCATCTGCATTTTTGTCTCTTATTACCTTAGTACTTTTTTTAAAGCTGTTTGTATTACATAGGATGTTTATAGAGACATGTATTAATCTGATGGAAACTTCTTCAGGAGTCAAATGGTAACCTGCCGGAAACTGAATCTGATAGAAATCTGTTAGGATCTGATGAAACCATGTGACCGAAACATGTCAAAAATGCCATGGAAATCTGATAGAAACCTGTTGAAATCTGATAGAAATCTGTGAGATTCTTATGGAAGCCTGTGGAATCTAATGAAACATGCAGGCATCTGATGGAAATCTCTAGGAATCTGATGGAAATCTGTACAAAGCTGATGGGAACCTGTGGGATCTGATTGAAATCTGTAAAAAGCTGATGGAAACCTGGATGTATCTGATGGAAACCTTTGGGGATCTGATTGAAATTTCCTAACAGAAACCTGCAGGAATCTGATGGAAACCTCTTCAGGAATGAAATGGCAATCTGCAGGAAACTGAATCTGATGGAAGCCTGTAGGAATCTGATGGAAATCTGTTGGTACAGAAACATGCCAAAAATCGCATGGAAACTTGTTGGAATCTTATAGAAAGCTTTTGGAATCTGGTGGAAGACTGAAGGAATCTGAAGGAAATCTGTTGGGATTTGATGAACCCGTGTGACAAAAACATATCAAAAATGCAATGGAAATCTGATGGAAACTTGTTGGAATCTGAAAAGAATCTGCAAGATTCTAAAGGATGCCTGAGGAATCTGAAGGAAGCTTGTGGAATCTAATGAAACACTGTTGAAATCTAATGGAAGCCTATGGAATCTGATGAAAGCTAGGGTTAGGGTTAGGGAGGTTAGGGTTAGGAAGCCTGCTGGAAATTGATAGAAGAATGTTGGGATCTGATGAAAGCCTGTTGGAATCTGATGAAAAAATGCAGGCATCTGATGGAATGGAATCCGACAAAAATCAGATGAAAATCTACAGGAATCTACAGGTATCTGATGAAAGATGCAGGAATTGAATGAGAATTTGCAGGAACCTGTTGAAAGGATTATATATTTTTTCTACAAGGTTTGCTAGAAGGCTGCAGATTTTTTTGTCTCATTTAACTTTTATAAATGTTTACCTTTGTTCCAAGCAGCTACCGAAGCCTGAAAGTCTCTAGCTGCCATCTCCGATTTAGATTCAGAGTTGATTTCAGACCCACACGCATCCACAGGAGAAGGAAAAGCAGAAACACGGTTTAAACGGCTGCTTCTTTTTCTTCAGTTAGAATATGAAACGTCTGACGTGTCTGTGTCTCTGCAGACATTCGTATTTACCTCATAATGTAAATCTCTCAGGGCCAGAAACAAACAGAAAATGTCTTTCATCAGACTCACACACAAGCCTGCTTCGCATTGTAACGCTTGAAAGTCTTTGACTTTAAATATCAACTAAAACACGATTCAAGCCTCAAGAAATGTGTGTTCGTGCCGAACGTTTTAATATACGTCTATGAACTACTGCGAGAGGTTCCCAGATTTGGGGTTTCTTTGTACATCACATTTTTGTGTCAAGTCTTGCTTGTGGCAATCTTTTGGAAGAACATGATAGCTTCCTGTTCGACAGTCAAGCAAGCTGGGACGTGGATATGAGGTGGAGGTGGATTTATTTAGGTTTCATCACATCCCTTTGAGAACACACAACTGAACCCATGTTGTTTATACTCTGTTTACAGATTGAAGCTGTTCCGGGGCAATGGAGTGTAAAGGTGGGGTCGTGTTGTGTCTTGCCTTTAGGCCTGTCTTTTGATTGGTTGTCATCTTTTGAAACAAAAACACATTTGTTTTTTTTCCTCGCTCATGAACTCTTTCACAGAGTCAACAAGTGATGCATAAAGGGAGAAAAAATAAAAAAGACGAGATGGATGTTGGCATGATTATGTGGTGGCCTGAGAAAACCTCGCTGGAACCCTGTTTTTCTTCTAGTCTACGTATCTACATCGGAAATAAAGCACATTGGCGATATTGGCAACATTGGTTTAATTCATTTTATACATCTTCTAAGAATAGATCTCCTGGTGGTCCAGCAGCAGGATCCCGTGATCTCATTGGATTCCCGGGCAGTGCACTAACCCAGACACTGAAGAGTTAACTCTCAGTGCCTTCCCCATGCCCAGATAAAATTGGAGGGTTGAAACAGTCAGCATCCGGCACAAAAAACCTGTGCCAGATCACATATTTGGACCAAATGATCCACTGTGATGGAGCAGCTGAAAGAACAACAACTTCTTCACAAAATACTGAATTAAATCTTACTTTTATAGTTGCTACTGCTGGAAAACAATATGAAAGGGATGTGGTAGCTTAGTGGTTAAGAAATTGGACTCCTGGAATCCCAGGTTTACCAAGCTGCCACTGCTGGGCCCCTGAACAAGGCCCTTAACCCTCAATTGCTCAGTTATCCACTCAGTCGTATAAAAATGAGATAAAATGTAAGTCACTCTGGATAAGGGCATCTGCCAAATGCTGTAAATGTAAATGAATGAATTCTATTTGCTGGATCAAGTGCTATTTTAAGCTTCTGTATAATGTGGGAGTTCATATAGGTCAATTCAATCTGCTGGACCCTATTTTAGAGTTATTTCAATGGTCATCATTATCATTTTCTCATTCTTCTACATTAAACAGCAGTCAGTTATTTCTTCCTTTGACCAGCATTTTCTATCCCTGGTTTTTTTTTCCATACATGCGTTTAAAGGGTTAGTGACGTCTCAGGAAACATTTGCCAATATCTAGACAGGTGAACTACACAGATTTCCAAAAAGAACAGCCTAAAAAATCAACTTCAGCATCGGTGTGCTGCGTATAAAGCGATTCTGAATCCGTGGAACTTTCCCTGCGTTACGTCTTATAACTGATAACTTATAACTTTTTACATAAACACTGACTCAGAATACAGCTCCAAATCTCAGGCTAGAGCCTAAGCAATAAAATCAATCACACACTTTCGATAAAACCTATTTATGTTTTGTTAGAGAAGAGAAAAGACGTCAGGGCGTGGTTTTAGCAGAAAATATCGAATTTGCTCAGAATTCTTTTTTTGTGGTTTTCCAGATTTCAGCCACAGATGATCTTCTGAGACGTAATGCTCATCTCAAAAGTGAGTGCTTGCTGCAGAGATTACCAGTCTATTAACAACCTTTCAGGGAAAAAATAAATGTAAAAAAAGAAAAAAAAACTAAAACGCTATTTGCGCTGGCACTGGCATGCATTATGAGTGATTCTCCACTCTTGTCACTTGATTAAATTTCCATTAGCCATGCTTACCAGTTGTTGTGGCACGGAGAGAAGGATGTTCTCCAAATGTGATTGCCAGGAGGGAAGCAGCGCTGGGATAATGACACAACAGTGTGACTGGAGGACCTGTGAGGATGTGACAGCCTCTCTCTCTCTTTCTCTCTCTCTCTCTCCATCCTCAGTTCCGAAGAACATGACAGAGACAGGAGGAAAAAGAAGAAGAGTGTAGAGATCTGTCTGAATCACACGCTTCACTGGTAAATTTGAATAAAATCAGTGACTAATCTAAATCAGAAGGTACATGAGACACGTTCTACTCCATCATCACACCAATTTTAAGGCCAAGGTTTGGAGATGTTTGCTGCTGGAATGGTATGAAGCTCCACTTTGGTGCTAATGACCGGCAGGATTAATTAGCGTGAGGAGGACGGGCAGCAGTGTATCCCTCATTAATCCACACGCAGGTGTTCTCCTGCCACGTTCTCCACCCCTCCTCTCCGTCTGCACCCACCAGCTAGCCCACACCGACTCAATCTTATTAGCCCGCAGCTGAAAACAGACCACAGAGACAACTTCCACTCAAGGAAAGCAGCTGAACATGAAAATACAACAAAATGAAGATGATGCTGCATTGCATCAGATTTTTTTATTGCTAATATTTTTTTTGTAAAGCAGAACGGCTTCAGCGTGATTGTAAAATAAAATCAATCGGTTTCACACTGTTGTTTTTTCTTTTTCTTTTTTCAAACACAGTTTTAACGCCTGTGAGTGGCCTCAGGTCCAGCTGGAGTAAACGGCCTCGAGTCTGAAACTTGGCCAGAAGCTTAGTCCACTGGAAAAGAAAACATTCTGTAGTTCTAATTTTTTATCTCACACATTTCTACTTTGGTGAAATACCATTTTGTCATCACCTGGTACGGATATTTTCCACTCTATAATCCCACTATACTTCTATCTTTGTAATATAAAGCGAAATTGTCGTATAAACACACTTTTTGCACTTCACACAACAAATTCCTGTATATTTGTGGAAATTGATTTGATTTAATTCTAGTTATTGGTCCTACTAAGAGTAAAAAAATGCCCCTAAATGTAGTATTCTGTAAAACAACAGGCGCATTCATGTATTTGTTGGTTAAAAAAAAAAGAAAAGGCCTGTTGTGTTTCCTCTTGGGGATAAAAACAACAGCTTCTAAGAGCTCCATGGGTTCAGTTTAGCTGCAGTAACATGCTGCCAGACCCACAACAGTGCACTTCTGCGTCTAATGCTGCCTTCATGTGCTATCAGATTTATCCTACTTCCCACTTCTGAAGTGGTAATTTTGCAAAATTACCATTAAGTCGCGTTCACAGGATTTGTTTTCGGAAAGAACGTGAAAAATGTACAAAACCAGGTTAATTCATACGGATGTCATTTTTGTTTTAGCTACACTAGCTTGCCGGTGATAATGGAGTTTTGGCCAAATCCAAAAACATGAGGACGATTCAGACCATGCGAAAAAGGTAGGTATAGATTGTGAATGGGATTCTTCCATCTGATTGGACGAGACATCTCTCACTCAGGATCTACAGGAAGTCCAGCAGTAGCTGCAGCAGTAGAAAGTGTATTGGTGTGTGTATGAACACAGCTCTGCTCTTATAGTGCTCCTTACATCCTTTAATCTGGAATAGTTTGGTCTTCCAATCATACCTGGTGTGTTTTTAGAGATTGCAAACTAATCTTTATTCCATGATACGCTATCAGTATATCCAAAATCACGCCATATGAACATCCTTCCTCACAGTAGCGCTGAATGAATTGCATTTTCTTATGAAGATAAAAATATATGTTTGTTATTTTCTTTAAAATATCGATCAAAAATAAACGCAGAACTCCACATGTATACAAGAAATAAAGTTAGACATACAAACTGCTTGTATATCTTGAGTTGCTGATGTCTCGTCCAATCAGAGGTCAGAATTCCATCCTTGTGTTTTCAGATTTGTTATTTTGTTTTGCCTTCTCATCCACTGTAATTTTCACAATCAGTAGACAAAACGTCCTCTCCTCAGCCAAGGTGAAAGTTTGGGACTCCGCCCATATCCCGGAATCTCAAGTATGTTAATGATCTCAGTCGTAATTATGACATGAGGGATCACTCATGTGCAACTTCCCAGTGGGAAACTCATATGTATGTTAATTCCGCTGGTGTGAAAGCAGCATCACTGCATGTAGTGATTTTAGTTGTAGCCCATTAAACCGAGGCTGTGTGTTTAACTACAAGCAAAAACACAGTCGGAAAGATTTTCCTCAAATTATAATTCATTATCATGAGTTCTTTAAAGATCCCCTCAGGCAAAACAGCCTCGGCGTATCCATCAATGATCCACCTCCGTATTTCACAGAGAATTCTGAACAAATGTTTATTTTTACACAGTCCACCTTCACCACGCATGCTAAAGGTGTTCGATTCTGCTCTTTTTTTTTTGACCTCAATCACAGTTTCACTGAAGCTTGGTGAAGCTCAGATGTTAAATTCTCAGGCTTTACCATTAAGGTTCATTATTTACTGCATTAGCACCAAGTTAACATGAATGATAAGTAAACATCGGCATGAATAAATCACGAGTATTGTTAAGAAATTAACCCAAGAAGTTAACACACGTATTAATTGATGTTTGTTTCCGTGTTAATGAAATACATCGGCATCGAAAGCTTATTTGTTTTCCACGGATTAAAAATAAGTCTTGATAAATAAGCAGAAATTAACTGACAGCATGTTAATAAATGTTGATGAATTGCTGAACTCTGGCTTATAAGTGTAAATATTACAAATTGTTTCAGGCTTAATATTGAATTATTATTATTATTACCAAACAGTAGCATGTTCATTAAGTTGGTGTTATTATTATATATATATATATATACATAAAACAGTAAGTTATTTTTTAAAGTACTGATGGTGTATTAATGCCGATGTTCATGACGTTGTCATGGTAACGGGTTGAATTTTTTTTTTTCTTTAATAGAAAATTCTTTGTCCTTCTCCATGCAAGCTCATATTCAGGCAAATGCAGCACCTTTGATATTTTTTGGTTCATAGATACCCAAATACTGCATCCTCGTTTAATATTCCATAAGGGCGCTAATACTTTTGCAACCTTTGAGAGAATATATATTACAGAACTTCTTTATAAGTTTTTATCTGTTTTTCTACATGGACATTTTGAAACGTTGTATACGGAGCTGCAACCGGGATCAACATTTTTATGAAGACTTTATTGCAGAAATGTCTCCTAGTAATAAATCACAGTGCTGAATGTGTGCTGTATTAAATGCTAATTTCTGTCCTCCGTTTGTTGAAGTGTTTTTCTTCCATGAACTGCTCTGACACAACTTAGACCGCTTACATTTTATTGAGTTGAATGCTTTGTTACTGCAATCACAACTGTAACAACTATTACAACTGTAGCAACGGCTGCTACATTACTGTGATCAGCTACATTACTGTGATCAGCTACATTACTGTGTTCAGCTACATTACTGTGATCAGCTACATTACTGTGTTCAGCTACATTACTGTGATCAGCTACATTACTGTGATCAGCTACATTACTGTGATCAGCTACATTACTGTGATCAGCTACGTTATTGTGATCAGCTACGTTACTGTGTTCAGCTACATTACTGTGATCAGCTACATTACTGTGATCAGCTACATTACTGTGTTCAGCTACATTACTGTGATCAGCTACATTACTGTGATCAGCTACATTACTGTGTTCAGCTACATTACTGTGATCAGCTACATTACTGTGATCAGCTACATTACTGTGATCAGCTACATTACTGTGATCAGCTACGTTATTGTGATCAGCTACGTTACTGTGTTCAGCTACATTACTGTGATCAGCTACATTACTGTGATCAGCTACATTACTGTGATCAGCTACATTACTGTGATCAGCTACATTACTGTGATCAGCTACATTACTGTGTTCAGCTACATTACTGTGATCAGCTACATTACTGTGATCAGCTACATTACTGTGATCAGTGTATGTTACTGTGTTCAGCTACATTACTGTGATCAGCTACATTACTGTGTTCAGCTACGTTATTGTGATCAGCTACATTACTGTGATCAGCTACATTACTGTGTTCAGCTACGTTATTGTGATCAGCTACATTACTGTGATCAGCTACATTACTGTGTTCAGCTACATTACTGTGATCAGCTACATTACTGTGTTCAGCTACATTACTGTGATCAGCTACATTACTGTGATCAGCTACATTACTGTGATCAGTGTATGTTACTGTGTTCAGCTACATTACTGTGTTCAGCTACATTACTGTGTTCAGCTACATTACTGTGTTCAGCTACATTACTGTGATCAGCTACATTACTGTGATCAGTGTATGTTACTGTGATCAGCTACATTACTGTGTTCAGCTACGTAACTGTGATCAGCTACATTACTGTGATCAGCTACATTACTGTGATCAGCTACGTAACTGTGATCAGCTACGTTACTGTGATCAGCTACATTACTGTGTTCAGCTACGTTATTGTGATCAGCTACATTACTGTGATCAGCTACATTACTGTGATCAGCTACATTATTGTCATAAACTACATCACTGTGATCAGCTACATTATTGTCATAAACTACATTACTGTGATCAGCTACATTACTGTGATCAGCTACATTATTGTCATAAACTACATCACTGTGATCAGCTACATTATTGTCATAAACTACATTACTGTGATCAGCTACATTACTGTGATCAGCTACATTATTGTCATAAACTACATTACTTTGATCAGCTACATTACTGTGATCAGCTACATTACTGTAATCAGGTACATTATTGTCATAAACTACATTACTGTGATCAGCTACATTACTGTGATCAGCTACATTATTGTCATAAACTACATTACTGTGATCAGCTACATTATTGTCATAAACTACATTACTGTGATCAGCTACATTACTGTGATCAGCTACATTACTGTGATCAGCTACATTATTGTCATAAACTACATTACTGTGATCAGCTACATTACTGTGATCAGCTACATTACTGTGATCAGCTACATTATTGTCATAAACTACATTACTGTGATCAGCTACATTACTGTGATCAGCTACATTATTGTCATAAACTACATTACTGTGATCAGCTACATTACTGTGATCAGCTACATTACTGTGATCAGCTACATTATTGTCATAAACTACATTACTGTGATCAGCTACATTACTGTGATCAGCTAAATTATTGTCATAAACTACATTACTGTGATCAGCTACATTACTGTGATCAGCTACATTACTGTCATAAACTACATTACTGTGATCAGCTACATTACTGTGATCAGCTACATTACTGTCATAAACTACATTACTGTGATCAGCTACATTACTGTGATCAGCTAAATTACTGTGATCAGCTACATTATTGTCATAAACTACATTACTGTGATCAGCTACATTACTGTGATCAGCTACATTACTGTCATAAACTACATTACTGTGATCAGCTACATTACTGTGATCAGCTAAATTACTGTGATCAGCTACATTACTGTCATAAACTACATTACTGTGATCAGCTACATTACTGTGATCAGCTACATTACTGTCATAAACTACATTACTGTGATCAGCTACATTACTGTGATCAGCTAAATTACTGTGATCAGCTACATTATTGTCATAAACTACATTACTGTGATCAGCTACATTACTGTGATCAGCTACATTACTGTCATAAACTACATTACTGTGATCAGCTACATTACTGTCATAAACTACATTACTGTGATCAGCTACATTATTGTCATAAACTACATTACTGTGATCAGCTACATTACTGTGATCAGCTACATTACTGTCATAAACTACATTACTGTGATCAGCTACATTATTGTCATAAACTACATTACTGTGATCAGCTACATTACTGTGATCAGCTACATTACTGTCATAAACTACATTACTGTGATCAGCTACATTACTGTCATAAACTACATTACTGTGATCAGCTACATTACTGTCATAAACTACATTACTGTGATCAGCTACATTACTGTGATCAGCTACATTATTGTCATAAACTACATTACTGTGATCAGCTACATTACTGTGATCAGCTACATTACTGTGATCAGCTACATTATTGTCATAAACTACATTACTGTGATCAGCTACATTACTGTGATCAGCTACATTACTGTGATCAGCTACATTATTGTCATAAACTACATTACTGTGATCAGCTACATTACTGTGATCAGCTAAATTACTGTGATCAGCTACATTATTGTCATAAACTACATTACTGTGATCAGCTACATCACTGTGATCAGCTACATTACTGTCATAAATTACATTACTGTGATCAGCTAAATTACTGTGATCAGCTACATTATTGTCATAAACTACATTACTGTGATCAGCTACATTACTGTGATCAGCTACATTACTGTCATAAACTACATTACTGTGATCAGCTACATTACTGTCATAAACTACATTACTGTGATCAGCTACATTATTGTCATAAACTACATTACTGTGATCAGCTACATTACTGTGATCAGCTACATTACTGTGATCAGCTACATTATTGTCATAAACTACATTACTGTGATCAGCTACATTACTGTGATCAGCTACATTACTGTGATCAGCTACATTATTGTCATAAACTACATTACTGTGATCAGCTACATTACTGTGATCAGCTAAATTACTGTGATCAGCTACATTACTGTCATAAACTACATTACTGTGATCAGCTACATTACTGTGATCAGCTACATTATAGTGATCAGCTACATTATTGTCATAAACTACATTACTGTGATCAGCTACATTACTGTGATCAGCTACATTACTGTGATCAGCTACATTATTGTCATAAACTACATCACTGTGATCAGCTACATTATTGTCATAAACTACATTACTGTGATCAGCTACATTACTGTGATCAGCTACATTACTGTGATCAGCTACATTACTGTCATAAATTACATTACTGTGATCAGCTACATTACTGTCATAAACTACATTACTGTGATCAGCTACATTACTGTGATCAGCTACATTACTGTCATAAATTACATTACTGTGATCAGCTACATTACTGTCATAAATTACATTACTGTGATCAGCTACATTACTGTCATAAACTACATTACTGTGATCAGCTACATTACTGTGATCAGCTACATTACTGTCATAAATTACATTACTGTGATCAGCTACATTACTGTCATAAACTACATTACTGTGATCAGCTACATTACTGTGATCAGCTACATTACTGTGATCAGCTACATTACTGTCATAAATTACATTACTGTGATCAGCTACATTACTGTGATCAGCTACATTACTGTGATCAGCTACATTACTGTGATCAGCTACATTACTGTCATAAATTACATTACTGTGATCAGCTACATTACTGTGATCAGCTACATTACTGTGATCAGCTACATTACTGTCATAAATTACATTACTGTGATCAGCTACATTACTGTGATCAGCTACATTACTGTGATCAGCTACATTACTGTCATAAATTACATTACTGTGATCAGCTACATTACTGTCATAAACTACATTACTGTGATCAGCTACATTACTGTGATCAGCTACATTATTGTCATAAACTACATCACTGTGATCAGCTACATTATTGTCATAAACTACATTACTGTGATCAGCTACATTACTGTGATCAGCTACATTATTGTCATAAACTACATCACTGTGATCAGCTACATTATTGTCAAACTACATTACTGTGATCAGCTACATTACTGTGATCAGCTACATTATTGTCATAAACTACATTACTTTGATCAGCTACATTACTGTGATCAGCTACATTACTGTAATCAGGTACATTATTGTCATAAACTACATCACTGTGATCAGCTACATTATTGTCAAACTACATTACTGTGATCAGCTACATTATTGTCATAAACTACATTACTTTGATCAGCTACATTATTGTCAAACTACATTACTGTGATCAGCTACATTACTGTGATCAGCTACATTACTGTGATCAGCTACATTATTGTCATAAACTACATCACTGTGATCAGCTACATTATTGTCATAAACTACATTACTGTGATCAGCTACATTACTGTGATCAGCTACATTACTGTGATCAGCTACATTACTGTCATAAATTACATTACTGTGATCAGCTACATTACTGTCATAAACTACATTACTGTGATCAGCTACATTACTGTGATCAGCTACATTACTGTCATAAATTACATTACTGTGATCAGCTACATTACTGTCATAAATTACATTACTGTGATCAGATACATTACTGTCATAAACTACATTACTGTGATCAGCTACATTACTGTGATCAGCTACAATACTGTCATAAATTACATTACTGTGATCAGCTACATTACTGTCATAAACTACATTACTGTGATCAGCTACATTACTGTGATCAGCTACATTACTGTGATCAGCTACATTACTGTCATAAATTACATTACTGTGATCAGCTACATTACTGTGATCAGCTACATTACTGTGATCAGCTACATTACCGTGATCAGCTACATTACTGTCATAAACTACATTACTGTGATCAGCTACATTACTGTGATCAGCTACATTACTGTGATCAGCTACATTACTGTCATAAACTACATTACTGTGATCAGCTACATTACTGTGATCAGCTACATTACTGTGATCAGCTACATTACTGTCATAAATTACATTACTGTGATCAGCTACATTACTGTCATAAACTACATTACTGTGATCAGCTACATTACTGTGATCAGCTACATTATTGTCATAAACTACATCACTGTGATCAGCTACATTATTGTCATAAACTACATTACTGTGATCAGCTACATTACTGTGATCAGCTACATTATTGTCATAAACTACATCACTGTGATCAGCTACATTATTGTCAAACTACATTACTGTGATCAGCTACATTACTGTGATCAGCTACATTATTGTCATGAACTACATTACTTTGATCAGCTACATTACTGTGATCAGCTACATTACTGTAATCAGGTACATTATTGTCATAAACTACATCACTGTGATCAGCTACATTATTGTCAAACTACATTACTGTGATCAGCTACATTATTGTCATAAACTACATTACTTTGATCAGCTACATTATTGTCAAACTACATTACTGTGATCAGCTACATTACTGTAATCAGGTACATTATTGTCATAAACTACATCACTGTGATCAGCTACATTATTGTCATAAACTACATTACTGTGATCAGCTACATTACTGTGATCAGCTACATTATAGTGATCAGCTACATTATTGTCATAAACTACATTACTGTGATCAGCTACATTATTGTCATAAACTACATTACTGTGATCAGCTACATTATTGTCATAAACTACATTACTGTGATCAGCTACATTACTGTGATCAGCTACATTACTGTGATCAGCTACATTATTGTCATAAACTACATCACTGTGATCAGCTACATTATTGTCATAAACTACATTACTGTGATCAGCTACATTACTGTGATCAGCTACATTATTGTCATAAACTACATTACTGTGATCAGCTACATTACTGTGATCAGCTACATTACTGTCATAAACTACATTACTGTGATCAGCTACATTACTGTCATAAACTACATTACTGTGATCAGCTACATTACTGTGATCAGCTATGTTATTGTGATCAGCTACATTACTGTGATCAGCTACATTACTGTGTTCAGCTACGTTATTGTGATCAGCTACATTACTGTGATCAGCTACATTACTGTGTTCAGCTACATTACTGTGATCAGCTACATTACTGTGATCAGCTACATTACTGTGATCAGTGTATGTTACTGTGTTCAGCTACATTACTGTGATCAGCTACATTACTGTGATCAGCTACATTACTGTGATCAGTGTATGTTACTGTGTTCAGCTACATTACTGTGTTCAGCTACATTACTGTGATCAGCTACATTACTGTGATCAGTGTATGTTACTGTGATCAGCTACATTACTGTGATCAGTGTATGTTACTGTGATCAGCTACATTACTGTGATCAGTGTATGTTACTGTGTTCAGCTACATTACTGTGATCAGCTACATTACTGTGATCAGCTACGTAACTGTGATCAGCTACGTTACTGTGATCAGCTACATTACTGTGTTCAGCTACATTACTGTGATCAGCTACGTTATTGTGATCAGCTACATTACTGTGATCAGCTACATTATTGTCATAAACTACATCACTGTGATCAGCTACATTATTGTCATAAACTACATTACTGTGATCAGCTACATTACTGTGATCAGCTACATTATTGTCATAAACTACATCACTGTGATCAGCTACATTATTGTCATAAACTACATTACTGTGATCAGCTACATTACTGTGATCAGCTACATTACTGTGATCAGCTACATTATTGTCATAAACTACATCACTGTGATCAGCTACATTATTGTCATAAACTACATTACTGTGATCAGCTACATTACTGTGATCAGCTATATTATTGTCATAAACTACATCACTGTGATCAGCTACATTATTGTCATAAACTACATTACTGTGATCAGCTACATTACTGTGATCAGCTACATTATTGTCATAAACTACATCACTGTGATCAGCTACATTATTGTCATAAACTACATTACTGTGATCAGCTACATTACTGTGATCAGCTACATTATTGTCATAAACTACATTACTGTGATCAGCTACATTACTGTGATCAGCTACATTACTGTGATCAGCTACATTACTGTCATAAACTACATTACTGTGATCAGCTACATTACTGTGATCAGCTACATTATTGTCATAAACTACATTACTGTGATCAGCTACATTACTGTGATCAGCTACATTACTGTGATCAGCTACATTATTGTCATAAACTACATTACTGTGATCAGCTACATTACTGTGATCAGCTACATTATTGTCATAAACTACATTACTGTGATCAGCTACATTACTGTGATCAGCTAAATTACTGTGATCAGCTACATTATTGTCATAAACTACATTACTGTGATCAGCTACATTACTGTGATCAGCTACATTACTGTGATCAGCTACATTACTGTCATAAACTACATTACTGTGATCAGCTACATTACTGTGATCAGCTACATTATTGTCATAAACTACATTACTGTGATCAGCTACATTACTGTGATCAGCTACATTACTGTGATCAGCTACATTATTGTCATAAACTACATTACTGTGATCAGCTACATTACTGTGATCAGCTACATTATTGTCATAAACTACATTACTGTGATCAGCTACATTACTGTGATCAGCTAAATTACTGTGATCAGCTACATTATTGTCATAAACTACATTACTGTGATCAGCTACATTACTGTGATCAGCTACATTATTGTCATAAACTACATTACTGTGATCAGCTACATTACTGTGATCAGCTACATTACTGTCATAAACTACATTACTGTGATCAGCTACATTACTGTGATCAGCTACATTACTGTCATAAACTACATTACTGTGATCAGCTACATTACTGTGATCAGCTAAATTACTGTGATCAGCTACATTATTGTCATAAACTACATTACTGTGATCAGCTACATTACTGTGATCAGCTACATTACTGTCATAAACTACATTACTGTGATCAGCTACATTACTGTGATCAGCTAAATTACTGTGATCAGCTACATTACTGTCATAAACTACATTACTGTGATCAGCTACATTACTGTGATCAGCTACATTACTGTCATAAACTACATTACTGTGATCAGCTACATTACTGTGATCAGCTAAATTACTGTGATCAGCTACATTATTGTCATAAACTACATTACTGTGATCAGCTACATTACTGTGATCAGCTACATTACTGTCATAAACTACATTACTGTGATCAGCTACATTACTGTCATAAACTACATTACTGTGATCAGCTACATTACTGTGATCAGCTACATTATTGTCATAAACTACATTACTGTGATCAGCTACATTACTGTGATCAGCTACATTACTGTGATCAGCTACATTATTGTCATAAACTACATTACTGTGATCAGCTACATTACTGTGATCAGCTACATTACTGTGATCAGCTACATTATTGTCATAAACTACATTACTGTGATCAGCTACATTACTGTGATCAGCTAAATTACTGTGATCAGCTACATTATTGTCATAAACTACATTACTGTGATCAGCTACATCACTGTGATCAGCTACATTACTGTCATAAATTACATTACTGTGATCAGCTAAATTACTGTGATCAGCTACATTATTGTCATAAACTACATTACTGTGATCAGCTACATTACTGTGATCAGCTACATTACTGTCATAAACTACATTACTGTGATCAGCTACATTACTGTCATAAACTACATTACTGTGATCAGCTACATTACTGTGATCAGCTACATTATTGTCATAAACTACATTACTGTGATCAGCTACATTACTGTGATCAGCTACATTACTGTGATCAGCTACATTATTGTCATAAACTACATTACTGTGATCAGCTACATTACTGTGATCAGCTACATTACTGTGATCAGCTACATTATTGTCATAAACTACATTACTGTGATCAGCTACATTACTGTGATCAGCTAAATTACTGTGATCAGCTACATTACTGTCATAAACTACATTACTGTGATCAGCTACATTACTGTGATCAGCTACATTATAGTGATCAGCTACATTATTGTCATAAACTACATTACTGTGATCAGCTACATTACTGTGATCAGCTACATTACTGTGATCAGCTACATTATTGTCATAAACTACATCACTGTGATCAGCTACATTATTGTCATAAACTACATTACTGTGATCAGCTACATTACTGTGATCAGCTACATTACTGTGATCAGCTACATTACTGTCATAAATTACATTACTATGATCAGCTACATTACTGTCATAAACTACATTACTGTGATCAGCTACATTACTGTGATCAGCTACATTACTGTCATAAATTACATTACTGTGATCAGCTACATTACTGTCATAAATTACATTACTGTGATCAGCTACATTACTGTCATAAACTACATTACTGTGATCAGCTACATTACTGTGATCAGCTACATTACTGTCATAAATTACATTACTGTGATCAGCTACATTACTGTCATAAACTACATTACTGTGATCAGCTACATTACTGTGATCAGCTACATTACTGTGATCAGCTACATTACTGTCATAAATTACATTACTGTGATCAGCTACATTACTGTGATCAGCTACATTACTGTGATCAGCTACATTACCGTGATCAGCTACATTACTGTCATAAACTACATTACTGTGATCAGCTACATTACTGTGATCAGCTACATTACTGTGATCAGCTACATTACTGTCATAAACTACATTACTGTGATCAGCTACATTACTGTGATCAGCTACATTACTGTGATCAGCTACATTACTGTAATCAGGTACATTATTGTCATAAACTACATCACTGTGATCAGCTACATTATTGTCATAAACTACATTACTGTGATCAGCTACATTACTGTGATCAGCTACATTATAGTGATCAGCTACATTATTGTCATAAACTACATTACTGTGATCAGCTACATTACTGTGATCAGCTACATTACTGTGATCAGCTACATTATTGTCATAAACTACATCACTGTGATCAGCTACATTATTGTCATAAACTACATTACTGTGATCAGCTACATTACTGTGATCAGCTACATTATTGTCATAAACTACATTACTGTGATCAGCTACATTACTGTGATCAGCTACATTACTGTCATAAACTACATTACTGTGATCAGCTACATTACTGTCATAAACTACATTACTGTGATCAGCTACATTACTGTGATCAGCTATGTTATTGTGATCAGCTACATTACTGTGATCAGCTACATTACTGTGTTCAGCTACGTTATTGTGATCAGCTACATTACTGTGATCAGCTACATTACTGTGTTCAGCTACATTACTGTGATCAGCTACATTACTGTGATCAGCTACATTACTGTGATCAGTGTATGTTACTGTGTTCAGCTACATTACTGTGATCAGCTACATTACTGTGATCAGCTACATTACTGTGATCAGTGTATGTTACTGTGTTCAGCTACATTACTGTGTTCAGCTACATTACTGTGATCAGCTACATTACTGTGATCAGTGTATGTTACTGTGATCAGCTACATTACTGTGATCAGTGTATGTTACTGTGATCAGCTACATTACTGTGATCAGTGTATGTTACTGTGTTCAGCTACATTACTGTGATCAGCTACATTACTGTGATCAGCTACGTAACTGTGATCAGCTACGTTACTGTGATCAGCTACATTACTGTGTTCAGCTACATTACTGTGATCAGCTACGTTATTGTGATCAGCTACATTACTGTGATCAGCTACATTATTGTCATAAACTACATCACTGTGATCAGCTACATTATTGTCATAAACTACATTACTGTGATCAGCTACATTACTGTGATCAGCTACATTATTGTCATAAACTACATCACTGTGATCAGCTACATTATTGTCATAAACTACATTACTGTGATCAGCTACATTACTGTGATCAGCTACATTACTGTGATCAGCTACATTATTGTCATAAACTACATCACTGTGATCAGCTACATTATTGTCATAAACTACATTACTGTGATCAGCTACATTACTGTGATCAGCTATATTATTGTCATAAACTACATCACTGTGATCAGCTACATTATTGTCATAAACTACATTACTGTGATCAGCTACATTACTGTGATCAGCTACATTATTGTCATAAACTACATCACTGTGATCAGCTACATTATTGTCATAAACTACATTACTGTGATCAGCTACATTACTGTGATCAGCTACATTATTGTCATAAACTACATTACTGTGATCAGCTACATTACTGTGATCAGCTACATTACTGTGATCAGCTACATTACTGTCATAAACTACATTACTGTGATCAGCTACATTACTGTGATCAGCTACATTATTGTCATAAACTACATTACTGTGATCAGCTACATTACTGTGATCAGCTACATTACTGTGATCAGCTACATTATTGTCATAAACTACATTACTGTGATCAGCTACATTACTGTGATCAGCTACATTATTGTCATAAACTACATTACTGTGATCAGCTACATTACTGTGATCAGCTAAATTACTGTGATCAGCTACATTATTGTCATAAACTACATTACTGTGATCAGCTACATTACTGTGATCAGCTACATTACTGTGATCAGCTACATTACTGTCATAAACTACATTACTGTGATCAGCTACATTACTGTGATCAGCTACATTATTGTCATAAACTACATTACTGTGATCAGCTACATTACTGTGATCAGCTACATTACTGTGATCAGCTACATTATTGTCATAAACTACATTACTGTGATCAGCTACATTACTGTGATCAGCTACATTATTGTCATAAACTACATTACTGTGATCAGCTACATTACTGTGATCAGCTAAATTACTGTGATCAGCTACATTATTGTCATAAACTACATTACTGTGATCAGCTACATTACTGTGATCAGCTACATTATTGTCATAAACTACATTACTGTGATCAGCTACATTACTGTGATCAGCTACATTACTGTCATAAACTACATTACTGTGATCAGCTACATTACTGTGATCAGCTACATTACTGTCATAAACTACATTACTGTGATCAGCTACATTACTGTGATCAGCTAAATTACTGTGATCAGCTACATTATTGTCATAAACTACATTACTGTGATCAGCTACATTACTGTGATCAGCTACATTACTGTCATAAACTACATTACTGTGATCAGCTACATTACTGTGATCAGCTAAATTACTGTGATCAGCTACATTACTGTCATAAACTACATTACTGTGATCAGCTACATTACTGTGATCAGCTACATTACTGTCATAAACTACATTACTGTGATCAGCTACATTACTGTGATCAGCTAAATTACTGTGATCAGCTACATTATTGTCATAAACTACATTACTGTGATCAGCTACATTACTGTGATCAGCTACATTACTGTCATAAACTACATTACTGTGATCAGCTACATTACTGTCATAAACTACATTACTGTGATCAGCTACATTACTGTGATCAGCTACATTATTGTCATAAACTACATTACTGTGATCAGCTACATTACTGTGATCAGCTACATTACTGTGATCAGCTACATTATTGTCATAAACTACATTACTGTGATCAGCTACATTACTGTGATCAGCTACATTACTGTGATCAGCTACATTATTGTCATAAACTACATTACTGTGATCAGCTACATTACTGTGATCAGCTAAATTACTGTGATCAGCTACATTATTGTCATAAACTACATTACTGTGATCAGCTACATCACTGTGATCAGCTACATTACTGTCATAAATTACATTACTGTGATCAGCTAAATTACTGTGATCAGCTACATTATTGTCATAAACTACATTACTGTGATCAGCTACATTACTGTGATCAGCTACATTACTGTCATAAACTACATTACTGTGATCAGCTACATTACTGTCATAAACTACATTACTGTGATCAGCTACATTACTGTGATCAGCTACATTATTGTCATAAACTACATTACTGTGATCAGCTACATTACTGTGATCAGCTACATTACTGTGATCAGCTACATTATTGTCATAAACTACATTACTGTGATCAGCTACATTACTGTGATCAGCTACATTACTGTGATCAGCTACATTATTGTCATAAACTACATTACTGTGATCAGCTACATTACTGTGATCAGCTAAATTACTGTGATCAGCTACATTACTGTCATAAACTACATTACTGTGATCAGCTACATTACTGTGATCAGCTACATTATAGTGATCAGCTACATTATTGTCATAAACTACATTACTGTGATCAGCTACATTACTGTGATCAGCTACATTACTGTGATCAGCTACATTATTGTCATAAACTACATCACTGTGATCAGCTACATTATTGTCATAAACTACATTACTGTGATCAGCTACATTACTGTGATCAGCTACATTACTGTGATCAGCTACATTACTGTCATAAATTACATTACTGTGATCAGCTACATTACTGTCATAAACTACATTACTGTGATCAGCTACATTACTGTGATCAGCTACATTACTGTCATAAATTACATTACTGTGATCAGCTACATTACTGTCATAAATTACATTACTGTGATCAGCTACATTACTGTCATAAACTACATTACTGTGATCAGCTACATTACTGTGATCAGCTACATTACTGTCATAAATTACATTACTGTGATCAGCTACATTACTGTCATAAACTACATTACTGTGATCAGCTACATTACTGTGATCAGCTACATTACTGTGATCAGCTACATTACTGTCATAAATTACATTATTGTGATCAGCTACATTACTGTGATCAGCTACATTACTGTGATCAGCTACATTACCGTGATCAGCTACATTACTGTCATAAACTACATTACTGTGATCAGCTACATTACTGTGATCAGCTACATTACTGTGATCAGCTACATTACTGTCATAAACTACATTACTGTGATCAGCTACATTACTGTGATCAGCTACATTACTGTGATCAGCTACATTACTGTCATAAATTACATTACTGTGATCAGCTACATTACTGTCATAAACTACATTACTGTGATCAGCTACATTACTGTGATCAGCTACATTATTGTCATAAACTACATCACTGTGATCAGCTACATTATTGTCATAAACTACATTACTGTGATCAGCTACATTACTGTGATCAGCTACATTATTGTCATAAACTACATCACTGTGATCAGCTACATTATTGTCAAACTACATTACTGTGATCAGCTACATTACTGTGATCAGCTACATTATTGTCATAAACTACATTACTTTGATCAGCTACATTACTGTGATCAGCTACATTACTGTAATCAGGTACATTATTGTCATAAACTACATCACTGTGATCAGCTACATTATTGTCAAACTACATTACTGTGATCAGCTACATTATTGTCATAAACTACATTACTTTGATCAGCTACATTATTGTCAAACTACATTACTGTGATCAGCTACATTACTGTGATCAGCTACATTACTGTGATCAGCTACATTATTGTCATAAACTACATCACTGTGATCAGCTACATTATTGTCATAAACTACATTACTGTGATCAGCTACATTACTGTGATCAGCTACATTACTGTGATCAGCTACATTACTGTCATAAATTACATTACTGTGATCAGCTACATTACTGTCATAAACTACATTACTGTGATCAGCTACATTACTGTGATCAGCTACATTACTGTCATAAATTACATTACTGTGATCAGCTACATTACTGTCATAAATTACATTACTGTGATCAGCTACATTACTGTCATAAACTACATTACTGTGATCAGCTACATTACTGTGATCAGCTACATTACTGTCATAAATTACATTACTGTGATCAGCTACATTACTGTCATAAACTACATTACTGTGATCAGCTACATTACTGTGATCAGCTACATTACTGTGATCAGCTACATTACTGTCATAAATTACATTACTGTGATCAGCTACATTACTGTGATCAGCTACATTACTGTGATCAGCTACATTACCGTGATCAGCTACATTACTGTCATAAACTACATTACTGTGATCAGCTACATTACTGTGATCAGCTACATTATTGTCATAAACTACATTACTGTGATCAGCTACATTACTGTGATCAGCTACATTACTGTGATCAGCTACATTACTGTAATCAGGTACATTATTGTCATAAACTACATCACTGTGATCAGCTACATTATTGTCAAACTACATTACTGTGATCAGCTACATTATTGTCATAAACTACATTACTTTGATCAGCTACATTATTGTCAAACTACATTACTGTGATCAGCTACATTACTGTAATCAGGTACATTATTGTCATAAACTACATCACTGTGATCAGCTACATTATTGTCATAAACTACATTACTGTGATCAGCTACATTACTGTGATCAGCTACATTATAGTGATCAGCTACATTATTGTCATAAACTACATTACTGTGATCAGCTACATTATTGTCATAAACTACATTACTGTGATCAGCTACATTATTGTCATAAACTACATTACTGTGATCAGCTACATTACTGTGATCAGCTACATTACTGTGATCAGCTACATTATTGTCATAAACTACATCACTGTGATCAGCTACATTATTGTCATAAACTACATTACTGTGATCAGCTACATTACTGTGATCAGCTACATTATTGTCATAAACTACATTACTGTGATCAGCTACATTACTGTGATCAGCTACATTACTGTCATAAACTACATTACTGTGATCAGCTACATTACTGTGATCAGCTATGTTATTGTGATCAGCTACATTACTGTGATCAGCTACATTACTGTGTTCAGCTACGTTATTGTGATCAGCTACATTACTGTGATCAGCTACATTACTGTGTTCAGCTACATTACTGTGATCAGTGTATGTTACTGTGTTCAGCTACATTACTGTGATCAGCTACATTACTGTGATCAGCTACATTACTGTGATCAGTGTATGTTACTGTGTTCAGCTACATTACTGTGTTCAGCTACATTACTGTGATCAGCTACATTACTGTGATCAGTGTATGTTACTGTGATCAGCTACATTACTGTGATCAGTGTATGTTACTGTGATCAGCTACATTACTGTGATCAGTGTATGTTACTGTGTTCAGCTACATTACTGTGATCAGCTACATTACTGTGATCAGCTACGTAACTGTGATCAGCTACGTTACTGTGATCAGCTACATTACTGTGTTCAGCTACATTACTGTGATCAGCTACGTTATTGTGATCAGCTACATTACTGTGATCAGCTACATTACTGTGATCAGCTACATTATTGTCATAAACTACATCACTGTGATCAGCTACATTATTGTCATAAACTACATTACTGTGATCAGCTACATTACTGTGATCAGCTACATTATTGTCATAAACTACATTACTGTGATCAGCTACATTACTGTGATCAGCTACATTACTGTGATCAGCTACATTACTGTCATAAACTACATTACTGTGATCAGCTACATTACTGTGATCAGCTACATTATTGTCATAAACTACATTACTGTGATCAGCTACATTACTGTGATCAGCTACATTACTGTCATAAACTACATTACTGTGATCAGCTACATTACTGTGATCAGCTACATTATTGTCATAAACTACATTACTGTGATCAGCTACATTACTGTGATCAGCTAAATTACTGTGATCAGCTACATTATTGTCATAAACTACATTACTGTGATCAGCTACATTACTGTGATCAGCTACATTACTGTGATCAGCTACATTACTGTCATAAACTACATTACTGTGATCAGCTACATTACTGTGATCAGCTACATTATTGTCATAAACTACATTACTGTGATCAGCTACATTACTGTGATCAGCTACATTACTGTGATCAGCTACATTATTGTCATAAACTACATTACTGTGATCAGCTACATTACTGTGATCAGCTACATTATTGTCATAAACTACATTACTGTGATCAGCTACATTACTGTGATCAGCTACATTATTGTCATAAACTACATTACTGTGATCAGCTACATTACTGTGATCAGCTACATTACTGTGATCAGCTACATTACTGTCATAAACTACATTACTGTGATCAGCTACATTACTGTCATAAACTACATCACTGTGATCAGCTACATTACTGTCATAAACTACATTACTGTGATCAGCTACATTACTGTGATCAGCTACATTACTGTGATCAGCTACATTACTGTGATCAGCTACATTATTGTCATAAACTACATTACTGTGATCAGCTACATTACTGTGATCAGCTACATTACTGTGATCAGCTACATTACTGTGATCAGCTACATTATTGTCATAAACTACATTACTGTGATCAGCTACATTACTGTGATCAGCTACATTACTGTGATCAGCTACATTACTGTGATCAGCTACATTATTGTCATAAACTACATTACTGTGATCAGCTACATTACTGTGATCAGCTACATTACTGTGATCAGCTACATTATTGTCATAAACTACATCACTGTGATCAGCTACATTATTGTCATAAACTACATTACTGTGATCAGCTACATTACTGTGATCAGCTACATTACTGTCATAAACTACATTACTGTGATCAGCTACATTACTGTCATAAACTACATCACTGTGATCAGCTACATTACTGTGATCAGCTACATTACTGTGATCAGCTACATTACTGTGATCAGCTATATTATTGTCATAAACTACATCACTGTGATCAGCTACATTATTGTCATAAACTACATTACTGTGATCAGCTACATTACTGTGATCAGCTACATTATTGTCATAAACTACATCACTGTGATCAGCTACATTATTGTCATAAACTACATTACTGTGATCAGCTACATTACTGTGATCAGCTACATTATTGTCATAAACTACATTACTGTGATCAGCTACATTACTGTGATCAGCTACATTACTGTGATCAGCTACATTACTGTCATAAACTACATTACTGTGATCAGCTACATTACTGTGATCAGCTACATTATTGTCATAAACTACATTACTGTGATCAGCTACATTACTGTGATCAGCTACATTACTGTGATCAGCTACATTATTGTCATAAACTACATTACTGTGATCAGCTACATTACTGTGATCAGCTACATTATTGTCATAAACTACATTACTGTGATCAGCTACATTACTGTGATCAGCTAAATTACTGTGATCAGCTACATTATTGTCATAAACTACATTACTGTGATCAGCTACATTACTGTGATCAGCTACATTACTGTGATCAGCTACATTACTGTGATCAGCTACATTATTGTCATAAACTACATTACTGTGATCAGCTACATTACTGTGATCAGCTACATTACTGTGATCAGCTACATTATTGTCATAAACTACATCACTGTGATCAGCTACATTATTGTCATAAACTACATTACTGTGATCAGCTACATTACTGTGATCAGCTACATTACTGTCATAAACTACATTACTGTGATCAGCTACATTACTGTCATAAACTACATCACTGTGATCAGCTACATTACTGTCATAAACTACATTACTGTGATCAGCTACATTACTGTGATCAGCTACATTATAGTGATCAGCTACATTATTGTCATAAACTACATCACTGTGATCAGCTACATTACTGTGATCAGCTACATTATTGTCATAAACTACATTACTGTGATCAGCTACATTACTGTGATCAGCTACATTATTGTCATAAACTACATTACTGTGATCAGCTACATTACTGTGATCAGCTACATTACTGTGATCAGCTACATTACTGTCATAAACTACATTACTGTGATCAGCTACATTACTGTCATAAACTACATCACTGTGATCAGCTACATTACTGTCATAAACTACATTACTGTGATCAGCTACATTACTGTGATCAGCTACATTACTGTGATCAGCTACATTATTGTCATAAACTACATTACTGTGATCAGCTACATTACTGTGATCAGCTACATTACTGTGATCAGCTACATTACTGTGATCAGCTACATTATTGTCATAAACTACATTACTGTGATCAGCTACATTACTGTGATCAGCTACATTACTGTGATCAGCTACATTACTGTGATCAGCTACATTATTGTCATAAACTACATTACTGTGATCAGCTACATTACTGTGATCAGCTACATTACTGTGATCAGCTACATTATTGTCATAAACTACATTACTGTGATCAGCTACATTATTGTCATAAACTACATTACTGTGATCAGCTACATTACTGTGATCAGCTACATTACTGTCATAAACTACATTACTGTGATCAGCTACATTACTGTCATAAACTACATCACTGTGATCAGCTACATTACTGTCATAAACTACATTACTGTGATCAGCTACATTACTGTGATCAGCTACATTATAGTGATCAGCTACATTATTGTCATAAACTACATCACTGTGATCAGCTACATTACTGTGATCAGCTACATTATTGTCATAAACTACATTACTGTGATCAGCTACATTACTGTGATCAGCTACATTACTGTGATCAGCTACATTATTGTCATAAACTACATCACTGTGATCCGCTACATTATTGTCATAAACTACATTACTGTGATCAGCTACATTACTGTCATAAACTACATTACTGTGATCAGCTACATTACTGTGATCAGCTACATTACTGTGATCAGCTACATTATTGTCATAAACTACATTACTGTGATCAGCTACATTATTGTCATAAACTACATCACTGTGATCAGCTACATTATTGTCATAAACTACATTACTGTGATCAGCTACATTATTGTCATAAACTACATTACTTTGATCAGCTACATTACTGTGATCAGCTACATTACTGTGATCAGCTACATTATTGTCATAAACTACATTACTGTGATCAGCTACATTACTGTGATCAGCTACATTACTGTGATCAGCTACATTATTGTCATAAACTACATCACTGTGATCAGCTACATTATTGTCATAAACTACATTACTGTGATCAGCTACATTATTGTCATAAACTACATTACTTTGATCAGCTACATTACTGTGATCAGCTACATTATTGTCATAAACTACATTACTGTGATCAGCTACATTACTGTGATCAGCTACATTATTGTCATAAACTACATTACTGTAATCAGGTACATTATTGTCATAAACTACATTACTGTGATCAGCTACATTTCTGTAATCAGGTACATTACTGTAATCACCAAAAGTTACTGTAATCTGCTACATTATGTTATAAATGTTCTATTATGTGAGTCTTACTGTCATCAGCTACATTACTGGGATCAGCAAATGTTACCACAATGGGCAAATGTTTCTTCAATCAGTGAACATTAAAGTTTCTTTGCTCAGGAAGTTAAGATCTGGAAACATCATGGCTAATGAGAGCTAAACCGATTGGGCCATTAAATTTATGGACAAACATAAAGCATCTTCCTTAGCTGCTCTGGGGTCAGTTGAGACCCAGTCATCACTGAGTAGTAGGTTACATATCAGAATAATGTCACTGATTTCATACTGAATCGAAACTACCAGGATCAGCTAGATACAGCCACGATTGTGCACGCCTATTTATGGTAATGACTGTATCAATAAATCTGTGGAATCTTGAACATCTTAATCAATAACTGCTTCTGCCTCTGCTTTCATGGGACACATTTACAAAAGGTGAAATACGCAGTGAGCTGATGTTCTCTAATACACACCAATTAGCACTTCAGATGATTGTGTTTTTTTCCCCCATTGCTTAGCCATGTTTAATTGAATTACATTCCATTTTCCACAGCTCTAAACAGAATCCTGCAAATAATTAAAATTTACTGCACTGAGCTCACAGATTATGCAATTTTCCCAAAACCCTACACGTAGCTGTTAGCACCGAGAGATATTAAATAAACAGATAACTCAGAGAAAATGTTGACATTTTTTAGTGTGGAGGTAATTCAGCCTTAAGAGTAGATTTTATGTGCATCAGATGTGGGTTTGTGTATCAACACTGTGGAAATGACTGGGGGAAATTACTAAGGAGAATTACTAATAGCACATATTCCAGTCTTTTAAATGAATTTTATATATAGTAATCTCCATGTAATCTACACACCAAGTAATCAACACTCCAAGTAATCTATAATTCAAGTAATCTCTACTCCTAGTAATATATACACCAGGTAATCTATACTACATGTAATCAACACTCCATGTAATCTATACTTATCTATACAGCAAGTAGACCGCTATACTGGTCTATACTCCAAGTAATCTCTGCTCCAGGTAATATAAAACCAAGTAAACTATACTTCATTTAATTTCTACTCCATGTAATCAACACTCCAAATAGTATATACTTCGATTAACCAATACTCCAAGTAATTTACACTCCCTGTAATCTATGCTTGAGGAAATCAACACACCAAATAATCTATACTCCATGTAATCTATACCGCATGTTACCAACACTCCAAGTAATATATACTTCAAGTAAACTATACTCCAAGTACCCGATATCCCATGTAATCTATGCTTCAGGAAAACTACACACCAAGTAAGCTATACACCAGGTAATCTAAACTCCAAGTAAACTATACACTGGGTATTCTATACTCCATATAATCAACAGTCCAGATAATTTATCCTTCAGGTAAAGTAATCAACACTTCAGTTAATATATACTTCAATTAAACACTACTCCAAGTAACCTATACACCCTGTAATCTATACTTTAGGAAATCTACACACCAACTATTATTATCTACTCTTTGGAAAATCTACACACTAAGTATCTATACTTCAGTCAATCTATACTCCATGTAATATTTAGCCAAGTAATCTATACTTAATGTAATTAACACTCCAAGTAATTTATACTTCAACTAATCTATACTCCAAGTAAACTCTTCTCCATGTAATCTATGCTTCAGGAAATCTACATACCAAGTAACCTATACACCAGTTATAACTACCTAATTTAACTAACCTATACTCTATAGCGTAATCCATAGCCAAGTAATTTGTACTTCAGGTAATCGACACTCCATGTAATGATTAATCCAGGTCTGTATGGTCAAGTGTTCCAGAAAGGCAAGGGAAAAAGTACAGAGAAACTCTAAGTGAATGTACAACTTCTGTATGATACTAAGTCTACTACAATACTGTATTAATAATCTGCTTGACTGAAGAAAAACAAGTATTATCATTGATATGCATCACCTCAACACAACTGTCAATCAAATAAATTTGTTCGTTAGTTTGATTAAATATGTACAATGGCCTTTATACTTTTCTGGATTTCTACAGGAAATGTGATCCGATCTTCATCTATTTCCCGCAATTAAAGAATTAGAGTTTTTTTTTTGTTGTTGTTTATTTATTGAATAACTTTGTCCAAAATATCTTAACTTGCCAGTAAAAAAAGTATGTGACCCTCCAGGGGTACGAGTTAATTTAAAGAGAAGAGTAAAGTCAGATGTTTCAATCAAGGAGAAGGCAATCAGGCTTGTGGGGATTTCTTTTAGCATTAGCATAAAGGTGTGCAGTTTTGTTTGACATTGAAGTGATTGTGATTGGACGTCTTTAAAAAAAAATTCAGTAAAACACAAATTGGCCAGAATAATACTTATGTATAGTAAGAAAGTACAATTATTATTTTCCACTCTAGTCAGTGTTTTATTTGAAGGTTTAAGGGTTCCAGCTTTCTAAGAAAGAGTCTGATGCGAGAAAATGAAAGCACGTTGCTGAAGTATTCTACATTGAATTGGAGGTTAGTGGTTGTTATTTGTTAGCTTGGAGCTTGTTTTATTCTTCTTTTTGACAAATTAATCTATCGTTAGGTCACTCAAAAATAGCACTCATGCTAAAATGTTTTATAATTTGCACTAACCATGTGGTTAGAACCTTGCACCAATGTCTCAACACTTCCCATTTCTTTTACTGCCTTCTATTTTTCTTTTATTTTTCTACTGATTTTCTGACTGCTTTTATTTTCCTACAAAATTCCTTTTATTCCACAGCAAACGGCAAACAATGATGTTTTGTAGTTTTTATCCATGTATAGTTACATTTACTGTATGTCCAAGAAGTTAGTTTCTGTCCTGAAGTTAAAGAAACAAAAAAACACACTCTAAGTAAACATTACAGCTTTACATCTGACTCACTTGAGACTATCAGCTGCTGCTTTAGAAAAGTTTCTGTAGTTTTGTAAAGCTGCTTTGAGACAATGTCCATTGTTAAAAGTGCTATAGAAATAAATTGAATTGAACTGAATAGAATTCTGACCAATAGGGGTATACCAATGGGGTATAATCTGTTTGAAATATTTATTTAGTGCACAAATATGGATGCACTGTTACAGGAAAATAATCATCTTCAGTCACCCTATTTAATTCATCCATCCATCCATTTTCTATACCCACTTTATTCCTAATCAGGGTCACAGGGATCTGCTGGACCCTATCCCAGCACACACTGGGTGAAAGGCAGGGGTACACCCTGGACAGGTCACCAGTCCATCACAGGGCCGCACATATAGACAGACAACCACACACACTCTCACTCACTCCTATGGGCAATTTAGAATTACCATTCAACCTAATGTACATGTTTTTAGACTGTGGGAGGAAACCGGAGGAAACCCACGCAGGCACGGGGAGAACATGCAAACTCCACACAGAAAGGTCCCTGCCTGTTCGAACCCAGGACCTTCTTGCTGTGAGGCAACTATTTAATTCAATAGTTTGGTATTTCTGGAATAATTACGGTTCCTCCTTGGTTCTTTGAATAGCTGAAAGTTCTTATCTTTCCGTAATGTGTTCTACTAGGAAGTCTCTTTAATTTAAAGGTTCCTCCAAAGAACGAGCTGAAGAATGGGTTTAAGATTAAACCTTTTTTTCTACTGGATGATGGAGAACTAAAAAGAAGAAAGGAATCACAAACGGAAGACTGGTGTCAACCAAGAGATGTACACCAAATTTGGTGGCTCTAGATCAGATCCATCCATCAGTACTCATCACAAAACCTCAGAAGATCTTCTGGGAAGTTATGAGAGCTTTGCTTTCCATAGAGGTTCTATTAGAAAGTCAGCTAAATAGTGTAGAATGTTCAAATGAATGTATTTGGGTTTCTGAGAGGTTCTTCTGGATCTTAAGATTCTTAACAGGGATCTAATTGGAAGCTTCTCTGAAAGGAAACACCTAATAAGTGGATTTTTGAATGTACAGTCATAGTGGGGTGAATGAATGGATTTTTTTTATTTATTTTTTTTGATGCTCTTAATATCGTTGTTGGCTCTACATGGCCCCCAGCAATCTAAACCCTCTCAGGAATAATGTGGTTGATTCTGTTGTCGATTTATATTTCCATCTCAGAACACAAGGCACAGTTCCATCATCAACTTCCATTTATTAGTATCAAACCACTGCTACAAAATTACATCAAACAGGATGAAAATGAAATTGCATACGTGCTATTCACAATGTAAACTTTAAAGTAATTAAGGTATATGATTTCTCTTTTTTTTTTTCTTTGACAAATATCAATATATATCAATGCCACTTAAAGCCATATATGTCATTCCAGTGATCTAGAGCCTATAAATATACAACTATTATCCGTGGTGGCTAAAGAACCTCCATAAACATTAAGATGACCAGTTCAAATTTCTCATCACAGAATTTTTCAGCATATAATGATTCGGAAAATAAAATGAAAGAAAGAAAGAAAAAAAAAAGAAATATATTAGGCCCCCGACGTGTGTTCATGACGTCCATTCTTTACTTTCACCACCTTTAATCAAGGTAATTTTTTTAAAATATAAAATTAAACTATAAATAAAGTCAGCTTGTCGACGCTCAGGAGCAGGAACATGGACATGGAGGTGAAGAACAGGAGATTTCTAGCCTGAACATCACAGAGCTGATTATCGTCATTGTGCTATCAGTATGAAATATGAAATACAGACAGGTCATTTTGGCCAACAACAAGAACAAAAAAATAAAATTCCATTTTTACCCAAAGGTTTTAGATGTAGTTTGTTAAATCGCTGTGTTGTTATGATTGTAATGCTATCAGGGTGAGATCTGTGTGGATTCCTTCATCTTTCCCTCAGAATGATGGTTTAAAAATACTCACTGGGTTCTTATGGGAAATTAGGAATGTTGGAACGACAGAGTGACGGGATGTTGTGGTGAGATTGATTTAAAAGCATCACACCTGAAACGATCTAGGTTTTGAAAAACAGTAATGGGTTTCTATGGAATAATTTCTTTGAGTATAAAATGCACATATTCTGGGTTGAGGGCAATAGTTTGGTGTTTCTGGAATAATCACGGTTCCTCCTTGGTTGTTTGAATAGCTAAAAGTTCTTATCATTCCGTAATGTGTCCTACTAGGAAGTCTCTCTGATTTAAAGTTTCCTCCAAAGAACGAGCTGAAGAATGAATTTGTATTTCTACTGGATGGTGGAGAACTAAAGGAATCACAAACGGAAGACCAAACCAAACTGGTGTCAACCAAGAGATAGTATGTACACCAAATTTGGTGGCTCTAGATCAGATCCATCCATCAGTACTCATCACAACACCTCACAAGTTCTTCTGGGAAGATATGAGAGCTTTGCTGTCTATAGAGGATCGATTAGAAAGCCAGCTAAATAGTCTGAAGTGTTTAAATGAATGTATTTGGGTTTCTGAGAGGTTCTTATGGATCTTAGCTTAATTGGAAGCTTCTCTGATAGGAAACACCTAAAAAGTGGATTTTTGAATGTACAGTCATAGTGGGGTGAATGAATGGATTTTTTTTGATGGCCTTAATATTTGTTGGCTCTTCATGGCACCCAGCAATCTATACCCTCTCAGGAATAAAACGATTCCTCAGCAGTTCTTTGGAGAATTAAGGGGTCTTATCTATTCACAGGGATTGTAAGTGGAAAGCACTTTGAAGAGATCCTCCAGAGGAACAAGCTGAAGACTCAATGAATATCAAAATCACTGCTTTTCTTTCAGATGATGGAGAGATAAAAAGAAATGATTCACTACTTTAAAAAAAAACTGCTGTAAAGTTCAATGGTCTTCGTATGTATATCACATCACAATAAGGTGGATCTTTGTCATACGCTCAGGAAAAAATGGTTCCTCACAGGTTCTGCAGATAATCTTGGCTTTCAAAAAAGGTTCGACTTGGAAGCCAGTGGAACGAGGCAAAGAGTGTAGAGTTGGTGGATAGCAAAATCACTTCTACTGGATGATGGAAGGATGAAAAAGAAATGATGGGAAGAAGAAACAAAATGGTGTTCAGATTAACGTCATATGCACATCAACTTTGGTGGCTTTACATCATACCCACTAATCTACACCCTCTTCCAGACAAAGGGTTCCTAATGGGTTATTCTGGAAAATGAAGCAATCTTAGCTTCCTAATAGAGTTCTACTGAAAAGCTTCTCTGATCGAGAAATGTCTTCGAGGGTTCCTCGACATGAACCAGCCAAAGAGCCTTAATGGGGAAAAAGGTTCCATGTCGGTTCCTATGGAGTGTTGTAGGTTTTTAGCATTCTAATTGGGTTCAAGAATAGAAGTCAAGCTTCCCTCCAAGCAAAGAAGTGATTTTTTTTTAAAAAGTCGTGGATTTCTATTGGATGATGGAGAGCTAAAAAGAAAGGACTAATGAAGAGAAAAGAAAACAAACGTAAGTTTGGATGGACTTCATATGGATAACCACTATGGTGGCTCTACATCATGCTCTTAGGGACAAAAGGTTCCTCACAGGTTCTTCTAGAGAGTTATAAGTTTCCTAAACCAAGCTTAAAAAGCACAAGATGAAGAAAATAAAACAAAGGAAAAAGAGGAATAATGTGTGAAAATCTGATTTGAGAGTTTAATGATTTCAGCTTGAAGGTTGACGAGATACAAGTGTTTGGAAGAAACAAGATATAAATAACTGAGCTTAAGTGGAGACATTTTGGTTAGTTTTTGGATCCGAACTCCTTCAGAAAGAGAAAAGTGTACAAACTTGCAAGGAAGAATTAAAAAAATAAATAAAACAAGGGTGTGAAATAAAAGAACAATAATTTGGCTGACGTCTTTAAAAAAAAAACAAAAAAACGGACAGATAAGAGACAGTTCTCTAACATGAGTAAATCTGGAGATAACAGTTAGTGCTTCATCATCAGAAAGTCTTTCACATCCGAGTGTTTAATGCATCCAGGCACGTTCCCAATCCCATCTGGCTAAGACCATCGTAAAATAGAGCACTTGACGAGCCTCGGAGTGCTACTCAAGCTACAGACACATCCGCTTTAGTAGAACCCTGAACTATCCTTATAAACCACCAATTTATCCTGCACTTTTCCCCTTAAATGTTTGCCGTGATGTCTCGGCCTCATCGGTTTCACACAGCGCTCGGGATTAGATCTTTCAGTATAAATACGGATCGCTTTATCAAGAACGCTTCCTCGTCGCCCGGATAACTTATTTTCCAGCTCAGTGAGAAAAAGGAGCGATGTGTCACGTCAACGAAGTGTTAGGGATAAAATAAAGACTTTTAGGAGTCATGCATTTGGTACGTTTACCAGCTACTTCATATATACAGTGCCTAGATATTTTTTCCTCAATTTGACGGATTTTGTTCGTTTCTCGGTGGAGATGATTATAACTAAACGTCATGGTGGGCGTTTGAAAAAGGACAGCGGTTTAACCTGCGCTGCTAGTAGAGCCGAAGTTTTTTTTTTTCTCTCTGTGATACGCCGGATTCAGTCGGAGTGCTGCTGGGAGAATGAATGCTCATGGCTGGTGAAGGCAGCAGCCCTGCAGCACTCCATAAAATCCCACCATCAAAATCTAACAAAGGCACAGGAAGGACTTTATTAACCGCTGGGTCAAATGATTCATCGCCTTCCTGCTCACAGAGACACCATTCTAAAAAACCTTTTTTGAAAGCTGCCAGGGGTTGAGAGGCGAGCTACAGGTGACCGAGGTGTTAAATCTGCACTGCGAAAGCTCACTTCTCCTAAGACAGGTAGCGTTAACTGCTTGTCCTGATACAGAAATGATTTCAGAAGACTGAACTTGGAAAAAGTCCTTCTGATTAGATAAAGAAGGGGGGGGGATGTAACTTCACATGGTCTTCACCAAGTTTGGTGGCTCTACATCCTTACACCACTAATCTACACCTTTCTTGCAGATACTTCATGGGTCCTTCTGGAAAGTGAATCAATCTTAGATTCCTAGCAGGGTTTTACTTGAAAGCCTCTCTGATAGAGCAAGGTTTTCTCCAAGCTTTCCTTCAACCAAAGAAGCCCATTAAGGGATTTTATATATATATATATATATATTTTTAAAAAAGGTACTATTTGGAAGCCTTTCTGGTAAGAAAACACCTTTAACGAGCAAGCCAAAAAAAATCAGTGGATATAATCTGTGGATATCTATTGAATGATAAAGATTTAAAAAAATAAAATAAAAATAAAGTAAAAAAAAAAATTAAAAAAAAATGTAAAAAATTATTTAAACAAAATAAAAGAGAAGAAAAATAGAAAATAAAGCATATTTCACTACAGGTAGCACATCATACCATAGACTAGCTAGAGAGTAAGGGAAATGTTGACCAAGACTTATGTAGAATTTTGTTTTATTTACCCTCTCTGGTTTGGTTAGTTAAGAAGAAAAAAAACAAAAACAAAAAGGAGTCAACAACAAAAACCAAAAAAATAAGGATGCGTTTATTTTTGCGTATCTCATCTGTTCCGAGACCCGGCGCTAGTTCACAGCGATAACGTGGAACTACGAAATAAAACTTCCACTGCTTTTATTTATAGCCACAGACTTGATAAAATGGTTTATGTTTTTAAGTGGTGTTAGTTCCTCTTACGTCCCTTTATAACCAACTCATTTTATGTAACTTACTAACTTTAAATTTTCTTCTTCTTTTTTTCTGAAGATGCGATATGTCTAAGCAGGAAAAGCTGCAATCATCACAATGAGACAATGTACATGATGCGTCGTTAGAACACACCGCAGGTACTAAACACAGCTAAGGCTTTCATTTCCTAACAAGTAAACTCCGGGAAAAGTGCTGAATTATTTTCAGCGCTGAAGTGCTTTTAAAAACGCCAGCTATTCATTACGTCCTTTTATATGACCGACGCCTCCGATACAGACCGGTGTGTCGACTTTCACGTCTCTGCGCTCGCGTCTCGGACCCGAGACGGGAAAGTCGTAAAAACCGTCTGAGGAATTCAGCGTGGAATAATCTTTGTGTGAAATTGTCATTATCAAGTCATTAGACGCTGTAAAGTTGCAGCACTTCTTATTTACATACCGTTTTTATTTTTTATTTTTGTAAAAACAAAAAAAAGCTGTATCTTTTTATTAGAGATATATATATATATATATATATAATTCTGCATGCATGAGAAGCTCCTGTCTGTTCCGCTGTTTTATTTTAACTCGAGATCCAACCTTTAATGAAGTCTGTATCGATCTCCGTCTCTGAATATTTATGGAAAAAAAGAGTTTGTGCCAAAATGACTTCATGATCTATTTATGATGGATTCATCCGGAGTCGTCTTGCCACGTATACACCGCACACAAAGGCTTACACTTCAAACCGCACAATGATGTTTATGACCTTATTTTACCTGCAGCTTGTTAACACATGAGGATTTTACGAGCTCGCTTAATACTTTAAAGGCACATTTTTATACAGTACTTTATTCCCCAAATTGGCTGTCGGGTGACGATGAAATCCAAATGATGAACGTTGGTGTATGAGCCAGAATTAACGATTTTATCCTGTGATAAAGACCCGAGGCAAAGATAAACATTTTTTATCTCATCCTAAATAGCTGAGTCCAAAATATTAGCAAGAGATGAAGTCTTTCGAAAGAACTAATGTTTTGTTGAGTCACTTTGTAGTAGTTCATTTTAAGTTCCATATTCTGGCCTGACATAAAGATTTCAGCCCGAGTTACAGATCTAGCCAGAGTTTAGTTTAAAGATGTTTAGACAAGATAAAGGTTTCAGCACGAGCTAAAGGTTTTAATTTTAGCCCCGGATACAAACTTTTTGCCTAAGTAAAAAGTTTTATCCCAAGATACACACACTTTGACCAAAAAAAAAACATTTTATCATGAGTTTTAGATTTTGATAAAAGATTCTAACCCGAACAATTTAGCTAGTGTTAAAGATTTAAATGGTAGAAGTCTGGAATTTCAACATTAATATAAAAAAATTTCAGCCAGGGTTAAAGACTTTATCTTGGGCTAAAATATAAATCTTAGGCTCAAATCTTCATTCTGACTAAAATACTTTGTCTTGGGCTGAAATTTTTTTTATCCGGGAATAAAATCTTTAACTTTAGGTATATTTTAACTGTATATATTTTTTTTGATTTAGCCTGAGATAAAGATTTTTTCCCATGTTTAATCCCAAGATTTTAGGCTTGAGGTCAGGATATTATCACAAGATAAAAATCTAAAGAAAGTGATTAGGTGAAATATTTCAGGAATAAACCTGCTGATGGTGTTATAACATGTGCTTATAGACAGGCGTAAGCCCGAGAAGTGATTATGAAGGCTGATGTAATGTTTAATAAACAGTGATAAAATAATAAGACTGCGCTTAGACATCATCAGTCAAATTCACGTCTGGTCCTGATTGCAGTCAGATGAGTTTGATGAGCGTAATTGACCTGAAATCGACATTTTAAAGGCCGCCTTTTTGCGTTTGGGGAATTAACTGGAACGTCAGTGTTTCGTTTATTTATTAAACAGAAACTAAATCAACTCGCACTGTCTCTTAATCTACATTTGGACTGTAAACTCATTTGCATCGCGCTGAAAAAAACATCTTAAATATAGTAAAACTACCAGAATTAGAAGATTATGCTGAAAATGTACATGATTTTCAGACATTTTAATTTTAATATTAAACCTTAAAAATGCAATTATATATGATTTATGCCTTCAATATTTTGTTTACAAGAAACAGCAGAACCTTTTAGTTCAAAATCGACAGAAAATTTGAATCATTTTAATGCAATTAAATTGTAAATTCATTCATTAAGTAATTAACTAACTACCTAATTAATTACATTTACATTAACTTATTGCAAGTAAAATGTTTTAGCACAATCAAACAGAACGAATTCGGCTATATTTAAGATATTTTCTGCTTGATAAGATTTTTTTTGTAGTGCAGAAATGTTGCTAATCTTGTGCTGTACATATACACTACAAAAAAATATGTCTTAGCATGTGGGGTAAAAAAAAATAGAATTAAACCTTTTCTCTAGATACGTGTTACTAATTTTAAGCTTGAAAGCGTCTCATTTCATGACGTTAAATCTCAAAATGCTCAACAATCACAGATTTCGGCTCTCCTAATGAGAAATATCATATACATTAGGCCGCATCTGAGATATTTTCACTTGCTAAGATATATTTCTTTGCAGCGTACGAGATTTCATGAAGTTTTCCTACCTGAATTGTGTATTTAGGAATTCTTAAATTTAGACAGAAAGAAATTCAAAAGCTAGCTAAATAAGGAATGTTGGGGGAAACTGTGTGTGCGAAACAGAAATATTACAGATCGCTGAGTTGAAAATCAGCAGGGGAAGAATTTCGTAAGCGGTCCAAAGGAAATCTGGTGATGTTTTGTTTGCTGGATCGTTTGTGTGATGGTTCTCCGGTGAGTAAAGATGAGTCAAAACAGTCTTGAAACTGGTTTTGTCCTCAAAAGGTATTGGTTTATGGTCATTGGCCACCTTAACATACATGTGACATGCAGCACAATCATAATTTCTGCACATCGGAAAATACATAACATGTGTGTGTGAGAGAGCTTAGGGTAGAGGTCAAACTAAACCTAGACACGAGGCTCTACCGAGGATATAAAATTAGTTCTACTTTCTCCAAACACACACACACACACACGACTTAGCTTCTATGATATCGTATAACTGTGTTCACACCCTCTGAGTTAAAAAGTTAATGTGTTCGATTACAAACCGCTCGTTTTTTTTTTTCTTTTCCGAGTCTATTTGTTCGATAAGAAGTTTTTTTTTTTAAACGACAGATATGGCATCTAAACTGAAAGACGACGTTGTAAACTATGCCATACTGCATACTTTCTTTTTCAAATGATAACCAGTGACATTTAGATCCACACTCCATATATCATATCGTATATCGTATTTCAAATATCCTAAATCGTCCGCTAGTTTTTTTTTGTTTTTCTCCTGCTTCCCATTTCAAAACAAATTCACGTACAAAAACCGACTAAAGCAAGAGCAGGGAGCAAGTCATGTGATGCAGTAAAACATTATCAAAATCCTGTACAACTCATCAGAACAATAATTAAAAAAATAAAATAGAACTGAATCTGTTAAAAGTGAAGAGTAACACACCATCTCCATGAACAGCAACGGCAACAACAAAAGAGAAACATACAGTGAGATAAAACTGAGAAAGAAAATGAACACCAGTTTTCTTTTCTGGAGAGATACACTTTGCTGAAAAAACAAAAACAAACAAAAAAACAAAACAAAAAAATCCATCCATAATCCGAATAAACGTAAAAAAGAGACTTGTTTTTAGAGAAATCCCTCATGATCATTAGGAAGGGTCATCAAATCGACCGCTAATCACGTGTGCATACTGTAATGTAAGTTTGTTTAACACCGGTTTAAAATCGAACATAGTGCATAAAACTGATTTTATACATACATTATATTCACATTATGCAGTTAAATACATCTCACAATTGGTTTTTTCTTCATTTCCATGGACTGTGGCCCCCAGAAGCAAAGAATAGAATTATATAATTATTATCAGCTCTGTTGCCTTGAAAATATCAGTAGTAAATTTCACTAGCGCCAAATTAAAAAAAAAAAAAAAGATGTTTTTAGATATTTGGGGGAAAATTTTCCTTTCAGAATTCATGATCAAATAATGATTTCTTGAATATTTATTTCTTGAAACCATTAAATGACGAAGCAAAAACAAACAGATTTTTTTTTTATATATAATTAAACCGATTTTTATAAACCATTTTCTGATGTCTTGAGCATTTTTCTCTAAAACAACAAATTTAAAATTTAAAAAATAATATTTAGGTTTAATTATCTTTGATTTGTTTTCTTTTAACGGGCTCACGAGGGGGAAATATCAGATTAATTTCTGTAAAACAAAAATTAATAAAATAAAATAAATGAAAAGGAAAAAAACTGAAGGAATTGAAGATTTGAAATATTGTTAGAAATTTCCAAGAAGTAAAATATCACTCACAGAATTCATCGTTAATTTGTAAAGTAATATTATTATATATATAATATTATTATTATAATAATTGTTAAACCTGTTGCCTCTTAAAATGTATGTAGTTATTTTTTTTAGTATCAGCAAAATCATATTTAATTAAAAAAAAAAAAATTGACCATTTTAAAATATCCATCATTACTTTTGTTGTTCTTGTTTTAATATTAAAATGATATTGAAATAAAATGTTGTTAATAAAAGAAGAATTTATCAGCTGAAATTTTGTCACGTATTTGGGAAACCAATCTCGAGGTAAATATTTATCTAAGCATTAATTTTCTAATTATTATGGCAGAGTAGGCAAGCTGATTATGTTTTAAGTGTTAGCATAATGTGCTAAAATCACTGAATTATGGCTGTCGTTTTGGTCCACGCAATCGTCAGCGAAATACTGGAATATGGGAGGAGGACCCGCGGCCGGCGTTCCGGCGCTTTCCCTTCTCGCTGCGTTTTTTTTGATTGTTCTGATCGTGCAAATCTGAGTGGTTTCAAATTAGCCGGCTAAACATTACGACCTGAAAGAGTAGAGAGGAGTGTGTGTATGAGAGCACTCACTTCAGGGCGTCCTCTCAGAAACACAACAACAACACACACTGTTACCACACCCTCTCCCACCTTCCTACCACAACACCCCCCCACTCCCCTCAGAGCCACATCGGCTAATTCTCGAGCTTTCCAAAAGAGCACAATGGTGCTGATTCACAACGTGGGCAATCAAGAAAAGAAACTAAAATAAACCGAAACGAGGCGGGGTGGGGGTGGGGGTGGGGACAAGGGGCGGAGAGAAGAAATGTAAACCGTACATATTTACATGATGAGAAATTCCACAGAACATAAAAACCACCATCTGAAAAGTACTGCTTACGGATTAAAATATCTCTCTCTTCGGAAAAAACAAAACAAAACAAAAACAAAGCAAACCGCGGTGCCAGATCGGATCCGGAAATGAGCCGTGTGAATGGTTCAGTCCAGTTCAGTGCGTATGGCTGTACGTAGCGCTAGTAAACGAAGAGCAGAGAGCTGAGAGCCAGCACCAGGAAACCGCAGGCCAGCAGAGCTTCTCCTCCTCCGGTGGTCCCGTACTGAGCTGTGTTAGGAGCTGTGAATGAGAACACACACACACACACACACACACACACACACACATGTAAACACACACACTTTCCATTACTGATTTTCTTCTTCTCCTAGCAGCCAGTTACACTCTCACTCAATCCTAGAACTCAAAACTACACCAACCCTTCATGATAACAAAACTGTTACAGCATCGTTAAAAAAATGTAATAATACCTTATAAACAGTGACTATGTCGCAGAATTCTAAGTCTGTCACGGCTCTCTGACATACAGTAAGTCAGTCTGGAAAGTGTCATAAGGTTGCCGTTACACAAATGTCTTCATGCAGCACCTACATAAGCCCATCCTCAACACGAAACATTTATAACGCCTTATTCCAACCATTATAAGCTGTCCTTAAGGGTGGCTTTATTCTTTTTGAAGCTGACATAACATCCAAGGCAAGTGACAATAGCTTAACGAGTATCCTCTGGGTAAACAGGTAACGCTACTTAAAGCAGTGCTCATAAGGCTACATAGAACCTACACATAGTACGTCTGGTCAGTTACATAGCCCAGGGAGTTATTACACACTATTTTTTCACTTGTTATGTCAGCTTGAGCTCACAAATAATAATCTCTGGTAGTTGGTGGCTGTTGGAATAAGGCTTTACGAACATTTATGTCAGGAAGGAGCTGTGTAGGTGCTATGGAGCATCAAGTCAGAGAGACATATGAGATCCAGCTCTGTGCCATTGAAGTGTTCATAAGGCCTCATAGCACCTACATAAGGCAATCCTGGCAGCCTTATTCCAGCGAGCATCAACCAATCTTTTGTTAATTGTAAGGTCAAGTTGACATGACACCTGCGTCATGTTACATAAGTTTGTTATGACACTTTCCAGGCGGACTGACGTTCGTGGCTCAGAAGACTGGGAGTTGTTAAAATGTCCCACACGTCATAATATTATGTCACTCGACGTTTGTCAGCTGATGCCTCCTGAAATAAAGCTTTCAGCAACAATTATGCTGATGTCGGTTGTCACGAAGGGCTTATGTAGGTGTTATAACCATTAACTAATGAGCTTTACCATTTGGTGCCTAGTGTAGCTCAGAGTGTATGAACATGCCATGTGGAGTATAGGAACATTTACATCACACACACACACACACACACACACCTGAATGGAGAAACTCAGCAGGTCTTTTCTTTTCGAGAGGTTCTTCAGAGCAGGTGTGTGAGTGTACAGGCATTCGTCTTCACCCGAGGGTTACACACCTCTCTTAATGACAGCCCCTGGCCTAGCTAAGGAGATTAGTGCTGAGTGTGCTCTCTCTCTCTCTCTCTGTCTCACTCACACACACACACACACACACACACAATACACACCCTGGCCTGAGTGTATGCTAATGAAATGGGGCTCTCCTAAAATGTGATGAGTCTCATAAATTTAGATGAATGAATCTGAGATCTGAGCGCGCTCCGTGAACGGATGAGGAATATATATTTTTTCCAGCACATCTGAAGACACCATCAAAAAAAAAAAAAAAAAAACAACTCGGGGAATGGAAATTTCTGCGCAAAGTTTCCTGTTTGAAATAAAAGCACACCTCCAATTTACACTTCACAGCCACCAGGCTTTTTACACCTCTTCCGTGATGGGGATAAATTACACGTGTTCTGTTACTCAGTGTTAGAGAGGCGGACGCGCCGGCCCGGGAATGGGACGTGGACGCGGGGTTTGTGGACGTGGACGTGGATGTGGAGAGCAGCAGAGATGTGTAAGAGGCTGGAAAATGGAGCAAATTGGGATGATGTAAGGAAGATGCATGGTCAGGTTGGGGAAGAGAGGCAGAGCGGGGAGAGGAAATGGCCCTGTGGGCTGCGCCTTCGCTCGGCCTCTATCCACAGCGCCGGATAATGACACACTTTTTTTTTGTGCTAGGCAGTGGGAGTAGAGCTTGTCGCCATGGAAACAGCTCACATCCTGCGCTGGCCTCTTTGCCGGAGTTAGAGGAGCGTGCGAGGACCCACCGACGGAGAAAAAAAACCTTTGCGGAGCCGTGAGCACCTGCTGAACTGTGCGCAGGGTGAGAGCGATTCATCCGTACATCCGCTTCACCACTTATCTTTATCGTGTCCCGTCTCATCGGAATCATCGGGAGCGTCGGATATAGGGTTACGCCAGGAACAAATTTTTTTATCCGAGAAGTAATTAAAGGAAGCAGGAATATTACCTGCTCAGTGGCAGCGTGACTGTTGGAGGCTTGTTTAATATCCCACTGGGCCGAAGCCGTTCCCTGTTGTTTTGACGGTGCAGGTTGTTACTGCACTTGCTGTTTTAATTAACTTCAACCCCCCCTACACCACACACACACACACACACACACACACACACGCATGCACACACGACCAGAGAACCAGAGACCGCCATGCTCCTAATTATTCCTCTCTCTAACTATATTCATCCAGAGTGAAAGGAGAAGATTACAGTGACGGCTGCAATGCTCCAGGGTTAAGACTCCTGCTGCTTTCACTTTAAATCTTTCTTTAATATGAAAAGAATAAAATAAAAAAAATGAGCGTTGTGCTGTTAAAGGGAAATAATCAACAATATAGATGCAGTGGATTTATTATTAATGTACTATAACAGCCTGAAATGTGTTTCATTCCTCTTATTCCACAGCTGACAATGTTGATCTATTAAAGGATGAAGGCTTTATTCATTTAAAGTCTGTCTGAAAACTTAGTTACAAAAGTACTGACACCGTAGACTCCTCCCACAAATGTTAACTATCGACCGGATCAACAGGTACACTTACTAGTCCCTAGTATAGTAATTGTTACTATAGAAACCATAACTTATTAAAACGAGTGCTACTGTCAGAGCTGCTGTTACAGGAAACTCATCAACACCTTCCGACCAATCAGATTCCAGGTTGTAAAGTATCATGCTGACATCATGGGACTACCCCTAAAATCAATAAAATTCCTCAATCTTCAATGATACATTTTTGTGTGCACAAGAAACACTATTTCCTTAGTTCAAAACTCCCCTTTCTCGTGAATATGTATGCTTATGCAAATGAGACACGCCCCCTCTCCTACATCCTCGAGCTACGCCTGACCGTTATGGATAAAATGAACCGCTAGCTTGCATCCTTCACAGAAACCTCAGTACCACGGCCTGACAGAATACATGGTGGTTACCATAGCAACCGCAATTCCGCTACTAGTGCGTTCTGTGGCTCGAAGTTACCACATCACACACTGTTCGTTTGCATATCGAGCTCTGGGCTGACATCACAACCTGATCTCATGTAGCTCCGCCCCCTCCTCCTATGAAATGTTACACATTAGTAGCCTATTTTATATACATTTAAGCAAAGAAAATGTGAATCTTGGGTAAAAGGTGTTAAATTTGACCCGAACTGCGATCTTTGAAGACGTCGTGTCGCGCACTGACCCACACACAGCATACAAATAGCCCCATTTCACACCGCGATGCATCAGCTGTAATTCGGGATGACGGCTGCAGAGGTGTGTAAGTGAGAGTCAGAGCGGCGCACCGAGAACCTTGTTCTGTTCCAACGGGAGCGAGTTTAAGCCTTGTTATTCTTGCACGAGTGGAAGGACGGAATTAGCCCCTCTCTTGTTTCTGTATATTTGCCGTGGTTGATTTAGCTAGCCACTTAAGTCTCTTTCTGCATGGTGGTGTTGCTGGATAAAATGGTGCAGGATGAAAGGAAGGGTCAACAGCCTGTTAATCAGCGAGCGCTCTTTAATCCCAGCATTCCTGTTGACTGGCACAAAACTCTTGGCTAAGCTGCTTAATGAATTCTGCTATTCTGTTCGAGGCTTTCCTTCTCTCTGATAGTCGACCAACAGCCTCCTCATAAACAGATAAACACACCCAGTTACTAAGCTCGGATTTCGCGGATTAATCGGAATATCCCGGTGTATTAAGCCAATTTATTAACACCGACTTCAATTAGACAGACTTTTAAATAAAGATGTGGAAGTGTTAGAGAAATACACTGAACCCTCAGGAATAATTTCACGCTGGTCCTCATTTATCACGCCAAATACAAGAGAACTGAATCGTTCCTAAGAGCATTTACACACGAAATACACAAGAAGTCGTATAAAAAAACGTTCGTATCTTATCCTATTCTCTCAAACTGTAGAACTGTCTACGATTTTTTATTGCGCTGTCTGGTTTAAATCCCTTTTCCATTTCCTATAACCAATTTAATGAACATTTTCTGTCAAGACTCAAAGGCTAGCCATTCAGCTAGGGCAAAATGAAGTAATGGCACCCTATAAAAGGATGAGTTTGTGTCTGTGGAGCTGATGCTGCGCTGCAGTGGCTGAGCTGCATTACTAGGAGATTTCACCATGCTTATGAGGCGCTATATCACTGTTTAGCTGTCATTTTGTCTCTCTTTTTGCCTTTTATGGAGGTTTGTGGGCGGGGCTACATGTCAATCAGCTGTGCCAGGATCATGCTCAATCATTTGCAGCTGGTTTATTTAATTAACATAGACATGAGTACGAAGATAATCAGCGAGATTTTGTAAATCTACAGGTATTTTTATTTCAGAGAAATGAGGACTGTTTAAAGTGTAAACATTCAGGTTTTGTGTTTTATTTTATTTTCACAACTGCATATTTGCTGTTAGACAGAATGTAAACTTGTCGAGGATTAGAATTTAGTGAAAAAGTTTTGATTCTCCAGACGCTTCAGTAATGATGTGTCCTGAACTGTACCATTAATCTGACAATACAGTTTACAATGAAAAGGCCAGAAAATGATCTGGAGAATGTGGCAGGCTCGGGGGCAAAACAAAAGAAAACGAAAAAACAAAACTATGTGGCCATTTATTTATTTATCGTACTGTAGGAAAATGGTGCATTAATAACCAGTATTTATTTCACATTATAAGCAATATTAATCGCATTAGTCTCCCATTCCACAACCGGCTTTTCTGGTAAAACTTTTCTAAACCCATACTGTAGACCAAAATAATGAGAAAACTAGTAGAGCTGGATGAAACAATGACATAATATTATTTATTTATTTATTTGTCTATCTATCCATCCATACATCTATCCATCTATCTATCTATCCATCCATCCATCCATTTATTTGTTTAGTTGTCTCTCTGCCCATTTATTTATTTATTTATTTATTTATTTATTTATTTATTAATTAATAAGTTAGAAACTCATTTGATTTGGATGGGGTTGATTTAGATAACTAGAGTTAAAACTACAGATTTCAAAAACAAACAAACACACAAATACAAAATAATAACTTGTGTAATAGCAAAATTTTCTTTTCTAGATTTATTCACTTCCCGATCAGCACCTTTGCTAACATTTTAGTGTTTACTTCCTGTTTTAACAACATTAATCTTCCTGAGAGAGCCAAATGACTAAAGTTTGGATATTAAAGGCTTGAAGCTGCATGAAATCGCTATTAAGGAAGCTCCAGACTGAGCGCTAATTCTTTTAACTGCTTGACGTCAAAACAGAAAGCTGGTCTAATGTTATGTGACTTTTTATCTTACACGTGTCTTCCTTAATTCATTCTCCATTATCTCCACCACTTCCTCCCTTCCTGCTTCTTTTCCTCCTTTCATCGTTTCCTCTTTCCGTTCCAAACCTTTTAATAAGTAAGCCCCCCCCCCACACACATCCCTCAGGTGAGTGTAGAAGACGTTCACGAGATGCTGCCTGATTTCTGCTCACGTCAGAGGTGTTTACTGCCTTCTCACATTTTGACATTTGACCTTTCCGTGGTCATGTGATCAGTCTTCAGGAAACTGCTCATCGTCATGTTGCTGTTCTTTCAGCAGCTTCCTGTTCACCACAGCGGATCATTTGGTCTGCATATTTTGATTTTGCACAGGTTTTACGCTGGATGCCCTTCCTGACGCAACCGTCAAATTTTATCTGGGCTTGGGACCAGCTCTGAGAGTTAACTCTTTAGTGTCCGGGTTAGCTCCCTGCCCAAAAATCGAACCTGGACCATGGCAATGAGAGCGCGGGATCCTGCTGCTGGACCACCAGGAGGCATCGTGTCCTGAAGACATATTTATGTGAATTGTTCCAATATCCAGATACAGTGTAACCTCAGCATACGAATGCCCTCCATTACAAATGTTCGCCTTAAGAATTAAATTTTTTCAAAAAATTTGCATTGCCATAGGCAGAATTTCGGCATACAGAGTGAACTGAACTGAACGCCGGCTAAGGTGCGTGTACGTCTGGGAGCCGTTCAAAATTTGTTTGGCCAAGTGAAACCAATTGAAGAGAGTTTAGGAATTTTACAGATTTGTTTTCAGTCAGTGAAATCTGTTTGGAAAGAGTCAACCCATGATACCAATGTTGCCTTCCTTCTAAAGCTAGGTGATTTTCCGGGTGTTTTTTCTTGACAGATTGGTGATGTGGGCGGTCTGTTCTATTTTTAGCCCAAGCTTGGTGGCACGACTTCCTGTGAGGAGCCTTGACATGGAATGCTTGACTTGGGTCAGTTCTTTGTAAACAGCCATACAGTTTACATACGCTGAGTACTGGGAATATTGCTCATATTTTTGGACATTTACATTATTTCTTATGGGAAAATTCATTTCGCAATACACATTTTCACCTTAAGAATTCCCATACCGAGGTTCTGCTGTATTTCTTCTGCTTTCACGTTTGGTTGCTTCACCGTGTTAATGTTTAAAAATAGGTGGCGCATCATAAACAGTAATCAGGACGTCATGGTAACGTAATGACGTCTGTTCACACATGATCATTTCGAGGGAACTGAAATTTGTACTCGGCGTCAGTTATCCAAGAAATTTACCCCTGGCTTGTGTTAAAGCCGAATCTCTTCCACCTTAATTACAGCTAAATTCCTACCATTTTTAACATGAAGGTCTCCTTTAGCAGATGCACGTCGTATTTGTTGCGGAAGTGTGTGTTACAGCTAGCACTTAGCGTTAGTTTGTATGCTCAGGAATTTGAGAGATTAGTTAGATTTGGTTAATTATGGTTAATTACTGGTTGATGATAATGACTTTAAATCTGAGCTGCTTTTTACATGAACAAGCACTTGGAGCGTCTCAGAGGGCAGGAATGGGTTTGATATCAACAGTTACTTTGAAGATACAAACATTTCTGTGGGAAAAAAATAACCGTTTTTGGTTGTTTTGGAACTGTTCTATGAATATAGTCCTGAGTGGCCACTTTCATATGAGCTTCATAACCACCACTGTGGAGTGAGACATGACAAAGACATTCAATCAT